>NW_027176262.1:14850343-14855343 GCF_023349555.1 Cebidichthys violaceus
GGAAGTAAACAAGATTTCCCAGAGCGTCGGTACTGGAGTTACAGGATAATCAAAAGCATCTAAGAGCAGTATGTAAGCCACTCAGAAGCTGAACGCAACCAATATCATCCAAGGGCTTTTAATAGTCTTGATTGGGATCCATGAACCAATAGCATTTTTGTACTAATCCACTCCCTATCTACTCTAAAACATATAGTAATCTAAATTTGATTATATTATATTAATGCAGGTTTTTTATCTGGCATTTCATGAAAAGTCAAATATATTAAAGTCAAGGCGGCTCTTGTGACAGCTTTGTGACCCACCTCACTGTTGTAGAGCCAGAGTCTCATGTCCTCCTCCTTTATGCGGAGTCTCTGGGACAGGTAGAGGTGGATGTCCTTGATAGTGGCCATGCGGCTGAAGCAGCCCGTGTAGGCCAAGACCCTCTTCAGGGGAGCGTTGGGGGACGGCACGCTACCTGCTAACAGGGCAGGGCAGGAACATTCACAAACTGACCCAAACACCAAGCCACAGCACAAATTTGGGGTTTTGTACGTTTTACTTTTTTGGCCCTTGTTTGACCCTTGTGTGTTTTAAAACTCATATTGGCTACACACAAGCTCACAACAGCATTCTGGTGACTGAGGATTAGTTGTAAGGAAGCAGCAAGAGGCTTTTTTTTGTCAATCAGCACATATTTGATTGGTCAATCAATTTAGTGGATTAAGTGGACTCAGATTGGATTAAATCACATACAAACCAATCAATACCATTCCTGGTTATCACAATATAAACATACACATTTAAAAGCTTTACGTAACTAGCTTCAAAATGATTAATGAAACTATCTGATTTAATCAGAGTTTTAAATGTTATTATTTCCCATCTACACAGCATTGCTATTCAATTCTACCCCTCTACACTTGTTTGAGTGCTCTACTCGGGTTGTCAGGAAGACATTATGTGGAATATGATGGATAAGTAGATCAATTTGAGATATTTAGCCACAAGGCTGAGTCTCAATGCCCAGCTATGACAAGCCGCTGCTTATGAGTCATGATGGTAAACAAAGCTCCACTGGGGTCTGAAACCTGATATGTTGGCTTGATTCGGACCAGCACTCCCATGCTGAGTGCTGATGCCTGATTACCCTGGAGAAAATCAGTACAGCTCCACTTTATGCTTTGTCATCTGCTTTCTTTTTGCAGCGAGACATTTCCAGTTCGTCTATATATCCATCATACAACAGTATAAATACTAGAGTGAAATCCAGCTTCAATTATTGTGTGAGTGAGTTGGGCTATATATAGTCTTTTCATTGTGAGAACATTGGATGTGATTCGACCCTTCGCTAAGCCCCGCCTCCCACTGCTACCCCTTCAAGCTGTCAGAGCTACACCGAGCCCACACTGTCACTAACTGCATAAATATTATCTAATTTTTGGGAAAAAAAATAAAAAGATTTAATTATAAAACAAAAGAAGTAAGTGTAAACCTTCAGTAGCTAGTGTACCATAGTGCTACCACTAATTAATGATGTGCTAACATACTAATTTTTGCTCCTCAGGTTTTTACGTAGAAATGTATATCTTTATAGTATCACTCCTACACAACAATAAAACATGACTAGTCCACACAAACAACATGAAAATGAAGGAAATCTGAAACAATTGCTATGAGAGTCTGTGAAGCATAGTCGTATAGTTGTCTAAACCTGGCCGGAGCTGGCCGATGCTATGATTGGCCAGTCTGCACTTGAGAGGCGGGACTTGGCAAAGGGTCAATTCACTGAAGCGAAAGGGACTGACATAAAAAATCGACATGGAAACCTCAACAACAGAACAGCGAGCTTTACGAGCTGCCTCATCCAAATGCTGGAGGTCCTGGTTCAACAATATGAAGTTAGCCAGAGAGAAGACTCTTCACTCTGTGGGTTAGGGTTAGTTGTTGAACTACAGAAACACTTGGGACGTGGACTTTCATCTTGTTTGCGTTTCTCAATTATGGTGATTTCTTTTCCTGAATTTCTGTTTTTGTGTTGTCATTACGTTTGACTGATCAGAAAGTTCTGAGTGTAGAAATACAGTAGGATTAGACAGACGCATTCAAATTTGATGCGTTTTTCAGGTGTTCAAAGAACAAAGAGATTTTCCAAAGCCCAAATCCTCACAGCAGAGTAGATATGCCTGAAATTATGATCATGTCCCAGACTATTTCAAATATTTTTACTTTAAAAAATGTAGAAATTTGCAATGATTTGTTATGTTTGTCATGATTTAGAATACTTCTAATGCAGATGAGTGAAGAGCACTAGAACAAGTGTGGTCAAAACATATAATACTTGAATGGCAAGGTCTGTGAAGATTGAAATAGTTTGAATTATGAAACTTATAGATCAGCAGTCTGTCCCCTTCATGGGCCATTGGTTCATTCCACTGCCCACGTCAGAAACCTGCCAGGGCTGGATCAGTCCACTTTAGGAGGATTAACAGGGGGGGATGCGGGGTAGCTCAATGAAGCATTTGTCGACGGCTTGCTCTGGTCTTGCTGCAGGCTTACATTACCTCTTGGTGGGGGTAAATACGGTGGGAACATTCGCAGGCTGGTCATACCCATATTGACCCAGATGTTGGACTGGGGGGAGCGTGTGGCAGGCTGCTGGCGGAGGAAGAGAAGGTAGCGTGGGAAGAGCTCCAGCTCTGCTTGGCCTGTCTTGCTCTCCAGGATAACCTGCAGGTGTGGAAGGGAAAGTGTTATACGTTCCATGCATTGAAACCAGAGTGCATTGATCGGCCTGGAAACCTGTGACCGCTTCATTAGTGGATTTCACCTGGTCAAGACCTGATAAAACAAATTATACATTCTTGCCTTTTAGCTATGGCCCATTATATGTTTCAAATAGACTTTATTCAAATGAACAAGAGCTGAAAGTTTGGACTCATATGAACTCACAGGTTCATTGCATAGTTGTTGGCTTTATTGGCATGACTGATACAAAACAATGTTGTCAAAGCATGTTAACAAACTACACAAACAATACAAAAGGCCAGATAAAAAACCAAAGGGCTACAGCTATTTCTCTCCCTCTCTTTTAACGCCTCATCCTACTTGTTGGATCTGGATCTCAGTCCTTCAGGTGATCCAGCCTCTCCTCTCCTTTCCCTCTCTCACTCCCTCTGTGTGCTTCCTTCCATCTCCTATCTGTATGAATGATGTGCGTCCATTTATCTTCTTATGTGTTTGTGTGTCTTTTTTCCAAGTTCCATGGTGGTCGGGAGGATGTGTGGCTCAGGCTCTAGCAGTCTGGTGAAGCTGCTCCCCCCAGATTTTATTCATATATGTATACTGTGTACACTTTTTGTCATTTGGATTGTCAGTACTGTAATTTTATGTTGGTTATTCTGTGCGCACTGCATCTTTTGCATGTCTGTCCATCAGTTACTCTTCCTGAGGGGAATTTTTCCTTTGGACATTTGTGCCAAAGGTGAAGTAAATTCCTCCTGGTTTTTCTGAGACATCACTTTCATGAGAACGGGACGGATGGATGTATGTAGATGGAGGGACAGACAACCCCAAAACATAATGTCTTCGGCCCCTGGGGGGATTAATACAGAATGCCTTCCTTCTTCTCAAATTACAAACTGACTTCTGGTTTCCCTAAAACATAATGAAGAATGAATAGTGATATTGCCCTCACTTTCAGCTTTAGTTCAAAATAAAGTTGTTGAGATAATCTCGATGAGCTGCGGGCTTTTGTTGAACCATGTCTGGTTGCATATCCACTTGTGCTTCTTGCCCAGCTGCCCTTGCATCACAGTGATAGTGAGGTTCATCAGCTGTTGGGAGGAAGTGTATTGCAGACTGCATTCACTCACCGGTCGCGGGAGGCTGAGGTTGGCACCGTACCAATGGTAGAGTGCCCTCCACACCGGCTCTGGCACCGTCTCAAAGTCTCTGCCAGGCACCAGCTGCAAGGAGCGCTTCAGCCTGCCCCCCTCCATGGTTAACGTAGGGGCCTGCAGGGGAACGGCACGGACATCAGCATTTCAATACGTGCACAAAAGACCATATTCTGCCTACTTGGATTACAGATAATAGACATAGACAGTATCCTAATGCTATGCACAAGCTGGCAGCCTGCAATCAGTACAGCATGATGTAGAGATAAGACAAAAGAAAAAGGAAGCACCATCTGGTCCCTGAGAGCCTTTGCCAGATGAGGAGGAGTGCCTACTAATTAGGAATCTCAGATGTTTTTTTTCTGTCAAACCAAAGAAGAAGCTGGCTGATGTACAAAGAACACAAACTGCTGCAAACACTATGCAACAAGACTCCTTTTAACAGAATGAAAATATGTGCTATAAGCTGAAGGTACAGCTTATAACACCCACTCTAGCCTAAAAGTTCTATTTCTGATTATACATTTTTATCTGTTCATCAAATTATTTCTAAACGTTTTTTATTCACAAAGCGTCCAACACATTCTGAGCTGCTCATTACAAGTATTCCATAAATGTGTCCCTTCACTTTTATACATCAACATTTCTCTAAATTCAGATACGTTTTCTCAAATCTCATGTATACTTAAACTTTGTTTTAATCATCACATGTAATCCATGAAATTTGATCTCTCCATCATAATAGTTTGGATTGGACTGATGTAAAGTGCCCAGTGAGCAACTTCAGGGTTCAGTGTCTCGCTCGCGGAAAAGAGGAGATCTGCTAACCGTGTGATTAAAGGACGACCTGCTCTATCCCCTGAGCAATAAAGCTGGAGCCAGGGCATGGCTAGCTTAGCTTAGCATAAAGACAGGAAGCAGGGTGAATAGCTAGCTTGGCTCTGTCCAGAGTGACAAGTACACAAATCTCCATGAACAGATTCTGCATTCACATGTAGAATCTGTAGGCAACGGGACCAGATTTTGTTATTGGAAGCGTTCTGGTTTCTGTTTGTAGTCCATGTAGTGTTGACCAATCACGTTCGAACACGCTTCGGTTGAATGCAGGTAAACAGTCAA
>NW_027176262.1:14857843-15135343 GCF_023349555.1 Cebidichthys violaceus
TAAAGAAACACAGGTCAGCAAACACTCTTCTCTCATCTACTGTTCTCAAAATATAAACTGCATGGATGGAAGAACATCTATTCATCTGCCATGGTCTTTGTTGGTGAAAAGAGCTGAGAGGGAGGTTGCTGTGGGTGTACTGGGCAACTCCCAGTGACAGCATGTGGAACAATAGGAAGGGGCAGCTGGAGCTGAGTGTAAAGTGGTGTTGACTTTAGCTGAATCAAGGTTATAGAATCAAATTAAATTACAGGGTAGAAAGCATAAAGGATTAACTTCCTGACAGCTAAATCAATGATGATTCTGTCGAGTCTCACCTTGGTTGTGTCGTGCATCTTTAGGATGTCTTCTACTATGTCTGACACGCTGCTGTGCAGCTCCTGCAAGGGAACAAAAGATATTAGCATGAAGTAAAAAACACCAGGCACCTTATCCTGAGCTACTGCTGTGAGGAAGATCACCACAGAGTGTGAAAATGTGAGATGAGTAATTCACAGGATTCTGGGATGATCATGTTTGTGTATGCTGTCAATTATAGTTCTTATAAAGAAAGAAGAAAAAAAGTCGGAATCGGCCAAGAAAATTGCAATCGATGCATCTCTACCATAATTACCATATCAATATTTTCTGTTTCAATCCCTGCTCTATCCTGTCCTTTTAGTATACCCAGCATTTTCATCTGCCATCATTACATTATCATAAACTGCCATGAAATCAAGCTCTAAACTAATGGTTTAGGAAATTAACCATTAGAAAATGTGTGTGTGTGTGTTTGTGTGTGTGTGTGTGTGTGTGTGTGTGTGTGTGTGTGTGTGTGTGTGTGTGTGTGAACCATAGTACTGTACATGTCAAAAAAAAATTCCCCAAAGATGGTTTCTGTCATTTGATGTACGTTCATTTCTGACAAGTTCGGTTTTCGTTATTTGATGCTATAAAAACGGGGTGTGACGTCATCAATAGCTGTGATTCTCTTTCGCTAATAAGCTGCATCTGTGTTCGGCTCGCGATAGGTTCTGGCGGGTGGATGGGCGGGACCTCAATACCGCGGCTCCATCCCCCAATCACAACGGCACAGACTCTGGCTTCAAATGACGTCACCAGTGCAAGACGCCAGCTCCCGTATCCTGCATATATTGGCCTCCGAACTGAGGGAGGAAGTGAGAATGCGTCGTCCATCTGTGTAAATAGTCGATGGAGTGAACTTACAGGGAGTGTGTCCGTGCGATTGTCCTTCCACACCTCCAGCAAAGCCACCACCATTTCATGGAGTTCATCTCGAGACAGAACCCCATCGCGGTCCACATCAAAGACCTTGAAGCAAACTGTCGGTGAAAGAGAGCGATGTAGTGGTGAAAAACAAATATGGTTATGAAGAACAATACTGCCTAGAAACCCAACACCAGCTGCTTAGCCTACGAGCAGGAAAACCTACTCTTTCAAGCACAAATGAAAGTTCTGATGACAACAATGAGCTCCAGCACAAATCCACACTTTCCCAAAACATTTTTGCTTCTTTACATTCAAAAATGTATTTAATTTATTTATAATGTTTACCGAGGTGAAATTCTCACCGGCACAACTTGCTTCTTTTCTTTTGTTGTTGTTTTATTGTGCAAACAAATGAATCAAATCAAATATCCGTTACTGCTTACATTTCTGCCTTTCAGCGACAGGCCCCCTGCAGCACGCAGAGAGTCCACAGGAGATCTCTTTGAAGTCGATGTGATTGTCCCGATTCTCATCGAAGGCGTGAAACAAGCCTAGGAAACAAGCTCAACATCAGATCATTCTCATAGTAGGCAAGTCTTGAAAGAGGGATTGAATTTAAAAGCCGGAAAACCTACATAGGTCCACTATGATCTCACTAATAGATTTACCTGTATGCACTCGATCCCCACATTAGAAATAAAAGAATACAGGTTCCTACAGTCTTACCTTCACTCAGTGAGGCATGGATGGGAGGAGAGACCAGTGGGACAAAGGTTTCCAAGTCAAAGCGGCCGGTTCTGGACTGGGCTTTCAGTAGCCAGTAGCGCTTCTCCAAGTCTATAATGTCCGACTCCTCCACTGCAGAGGAAGCCAAAGTCAAAAACATAATCAGCGCAACAGTATTCAGAGGGATCAGTTCTCTGAGCTATGGATAGCTTTCAGTTTCTACTGCATGTGAATGTGGCTGACAATAACAATAAGATTACAAAAGTATGTCCATGCAATGCAGCTATAACACAGCCTTCCATGTTTTCAAAATAAACATATATGGTGAGGCTCATGATGCAAACGCAAAGGTCAGTTCAAGTAGCAAGATTATGGGTATTTATAATAAATACATGTAGCTAGGGTGGATAGCAGGATATTGTATACTATAGGTAGGTACAATAAGGTACAGTATATGTAGTCAATATCATATTAAAGTTAAGGGGGGAGGGGGCGGTACACAGAAGATAAAACAGCGATGTGTTACCGTGGACGTACGTGTTGCGGTTTCAGTCTCAGTTTTAGAACCGTTAAACCCCTGATTAATTAATTTAATTATGTTCATTATCATTAACCATTTGTGTTTATGAATGGACAGAGTCCTGTTCTTTTATTCACCTCATGCTCTTCTACATCATGTAAAGAGCAACCTAGCTTCTTTAACAGGGTAAGGGATGCAGAGAAACCTGGTAAATACGGCTAGGCATCTCATAATGGACAATCCCGATTCCTTGGCTATACTGTATGTATGTAAATGGTTTCTAATGTTTTTTTTTTTTATACGATTGTGTATGACAAAACCTCCCCATGACAACTGTGTAGCCAGATAAAAGCAAAAATCAATACTTACAGTTGAAAGTTATCAAATTCAAGGGTCAGACTAAAACTGAAAAAGAAAGTTAGCTAAGTTGGCTTCCACAACAGAACAGCAGACCGAGACAAGTCCAAACACCTTGGGACTCTAATAAACCTTTACAAACATGCTTGATGGAAACTGGTACTAAAAGGATTAGAGAATGAATCATTCAATCCTTTGACAGACAATGAATCAACAACACGTTACATGATGCAATAGTTACAAATCTAGAAACCCATTTCTGCTGCTGCGAATTAGAGCACTTACAAGTTGTGACAAGGCGAGGAGCAGATTTAACATGATAGTGGTGACGTTGCCACAGCAAACCCAAGCTGGGGTCATGTAACCAATGGGTGGAAGAGTATTTGATACAGATCAGACCAATATAGCATATGAGGCTCTGCCAGGGTCAATGAACCAGCCTCCCTCCTTCAACATGCTAATCCACAGCTTAAGGTAATAGGATTCAGCAGCTAGTCAGCTAGCCTTTGGCACAGAGCCAACACTTATGACAGGTGTCAATTCACAGAGACAGAAATCAAATGGTAGTCAATTCCCGGCAGAAATCGGACTGTGGCTTCTCAGGCAGGCGATTTAACAGTTTCCTGAAAGCTTGTTTTTAAGCTGCTGTTGGTCACAGTTCCAGTCAGATGGGAGGATGACCGTCATGGTTGGCTGCTGGTGAAGCAGCACACGGGGAAAATGGACAGACTGTGAGGGGTGTTCCTCTCTTATCCAGGTTCTGACTCCCTGTTGTCCAGAGGTGAACATCAGGGCAGCTGTAGATGGCTTTTTTACCGCCACTGTTCAAGTCTGCTTTCTGACGCAGACATTTCAACTTTAACAGATTAAGGGGAGCACCGAGTACCCAATCAGTGATTTACAATGTGAAGGGGACTGTATGGAAATAGAATGGAGGAAATAATTTGAGACTGATAAATTATTGAGGACTATATGGACGAAGGTATGGACCGAGCGCTTGAGACTCATGACTACCTTTCCGTCTCAAACCTGAATTGGAAACTGCAGCTAACTCAATAAAAACAGGGAAGAACATGTCTGAGGCAATAATCAGAAAACAAGAACACGCAAGACTAAAAAGCAGAAGAATCAAGCTCTGAATATCAGCTTCATTTAATACATCAGTATTACTTGTGTTGGTCATGCTGAGCATTCCTCATGACAGCTGTGCTACCGTCTGACTCCTAATCTATAAAAGTCATTACCCGGACTATGGACGTCTCGTGCACATCTCCCATCTATCTTAGCTTCTACTAATATCAGTGTAGAGCTGGAGGTTACATCAGTGTCTTTGCTGGATTTCACATCTTTGTAAAGGTGGCAGAATTAGAGTGTAGAAGTTTACTCTGGCAAATGCTTAACTACCTTAACTGCATTAGTGGTAAATGAGCGTAAAGACTTGCACTCCTGCCACCGTTAGTGTGCAGATCCCTACAGGGCATTTGACGCAAGCTTTTGGTACCCGACTGTTCTCAATCTTAGGTTCTATGAACACAGCCAGGTTGTTACCATAAAAGTTGTGAGGTTTGATATCCAGCCCTATTCACAACAATGACAAATATACATTTCTATTCATTTCTCTTTAAACCAATGACAAAACTAACCAGAGAAAGTGCAATTATCCATCAATGTGAATCAAAAGGGTGAGCAACCAAACATAGTTCAAACAAAGCCTTCCAATGATGGCTGTTCCAGAGGAGACCATAAACATCAGTCACAAGGTATCTACACTGAAGAACAGTAACTTTACTGCTGCTGTCTCTATGGCAGGTGCCTCGTCTGGACTGATACCCACCTAGAGGTGCGACTCTCCCCGAGTGACAGCAGAGATACCATACCATTATCCAGGGAACATCCTTAGAGAGGTGCTGCCACAGCCAGCATGTACCATAACAAACTCCCTGTGATAGCGGCTCACAGACACTACGTCATCCTGTCCTCATGGCCGTTATTCCCACAGATTTCTACGGTCATAACACTGTGACGGTGTCCGCTAGCAAAGGATTCCAGCTCTGCCATGAGTCAAGCTTTGCGTTCTTGTTCTGGCAAGAGTTAAGAAGCAGGTTTGTGTCAGTCACTCTCTCTCCCCAACACACACAGACACAGACACAAAGTTAAGAGGATAAACTGGGAGCAGGCAGATTAAAGGCAGCGTTCAGGTTCTTTCCAGCGCTCTGTCCTTAATTGGCAAAATAAAGCCTGGCTAAATTTACTTGTCCGACAACTTTTAAAAACTGCATTACTGTCTACGTTCCACTATTATTCCGAATATGACAGCTATGACAGCCCCCATTTCTGGTCGGAAAGAGAAACACACCTACTTTACAGCATTATGAAGGGCTTGGATATCAATGATATCTAAATATCGCCATGCTGACCTTTTCAAGAAGGTGCTCGAAGTAATGAAAGTGTTCACACGGTCCAACAAGTCCGCTACCGGTGGAAAACTTTGAAAAAACCGAGAATGAATATGCACGACTGCATGTAAACGGGATTTTAGTGGAAAATTCATTTTCATTAAGCATGTAAACAGCATATTAGGAATATTGTCTTTTTCGTAATGAGGGCAAAAAACAGGATATTTGGTGCACGTAAACATAGTCACTGTAGCTAAATGTTGACATATACAACAACACAACTTCTCTTGGACTTGTACATATATGTATCTTGCCTACATACCACAGTCACACAAACAAGAGTAAAACAGGTTGTGAAGCACAGTCTAACAGCTGCGCCTCAAGTCCACAGGTGCCTCATTTTCTGTCCCGTTGGGGTCTATAAGACCAGCTAACAGACATTAGTTGTTCTGAGAGAGAACTCTGCCAGCTAATGTGATACAAACTGACAAATACAAATCAAATTCAGTATTTCCATGAACAAGAAGGTTAATTTAATAAAAATAAAGGCAAAATGTTTGTGTGGAATTTACGCCCGTTCTGATTCACTTGGCATGACTTCATTTTCTAAGGTCATTTTATTAAAGCAAAGAAACAACCATAAAGAATATACACTGCTGCCACAAAAGCTTGTTTGATTATAGTCAGTTGGCTGAGAGGACTACTCTATAGTTTTGAATTGTCTTTCATGCTTCTAGGTTGTTGAAAGTCCTCTTTACAAATATATGATATGTTTTTAAAAAGGGTTTACAAAAAAAGGTCTTGTTTTGTACATGGAGAACAAAATGTTGTACAATGGTGAAAGAGAAAGATCCCTCTGAGCAACAGTTGAATGAGACTAGAAGAACAGAAGAAATCGGTTATTGGCAAAAGAAACTAACTAACTTGATCTGCAGTTGACACCTGAATAACTTGAGCAGCTGAATACCATCCATGTTACCACCCATTACACCAACATTAGGCAAGAATAACACCACCCACTCAAAAAGATGCTGAGAGTCAACTGTGGCAGGTGAAGCTGTCTTCAAACAAAAGAATGTCACAGCTTTCAAGCATCTACGAACACATTGACTCGTGCAGTCTGCAAGGTGCAGTGCAGAGAGGAGACGGAGGGAGGAGAGAGACCTGGTTTGGTGGGAAGGAGAGAAGGATTTATGAAAAAGGGATATTTGAGTGAAAGGAGGAGAGCGGATGAATCAGGGTGATAAGTTGAGCTTGACAGTCATTTCCTGAGCTGCCACTGATGAGGCCAAAGCCAAGTGTAAGTATTTTTGAGTCCTAGCAGATAAACAAAAATCAGACAAGCTAAAACAGGCTTACATTAGAAACATTATTCCTCCTATTTATTCCTCACATGTTGCAACACCTGATTTAAGATCTGCTCCAATTTGATCAATTCTCAGCATTTCCTCCATGTTTACCTGCTGTTGTTTACCTGTTTACCTTCCATAACTAATTATACCAGTACCAGGACAGTCCTGTCCTACTCTGCTCATCTTAGTTCATCATTTTAACAGAAGTACTGTTTCCATTCCAGCAGTTCCAAGGGCATCTTTTGTGATCATTTTTCAGGTATGTCACCAATAACAGCTTGGTATACCTGTACAATAATGTCTCACATGGTGAATTCAGCACAATGTATATTTCCACAGCATTGATTCCACCAGTAAGACAATGTAGACATGTCATACTCAGATGAGTAGCACAAGTTACTGTTCCCATTCACAAATTCATTCCAATGCTGCTTCTTTCTTTTTCATTGGAGTTGAGCTACTGTCAACAAGTAAACACATTTGCCTATGTGGACAATCAATGTATGCAGACACATTGATTGTGTCGAGTGTTTTGGGGACTTACAGTGTGTGACGCCAGCCAGTGTCTGGTAGAAGGTGGGCGTGTCGCTGTCGTCTGTGAGCGTGACACACACTCCTCCAGACAGAAGCCATCTGGATAAAGTGAAGGCCTCCTTGTTCTGCAGCAGCCAGTTCCTGAAGCGCTCATAGTTCACCTTGTCGCCCTGTCACAGCACACACACACACACACACACACACACACACGTCAGCTGTTAAGCGGGTCAAAAGCAGAAGATGTTCTGCATGTGTCGGGACTCTGTGTCCCCTTATTTTTCATATTTACTCAGTTTTCAATACAAATGACTTTCTGAATTCAACTTTAAATACCGTGAGCTCTGACTTGGAAACACCTTACAGTACCAGGTGGTTTTGATAGAACCACTAATACCCTATATTAGATTAGATATTACCCCCTAATTACCTTGTTTTCAATGATTTGGAAAGTTTTGACAAATTTTGGAATACTTTAAATGCTGCATACATCACAATCAAAGTTCCATGCACATGAAGTGTATTAGACTGTAAGCAAAAATGGAAAAGTCTTAGAGGGGGACATCTCAAAATCAGGCAAAATGTAATCAAACATGGGGACAAGGAATGTAAAATACACTAGAAATGTGGAAATTAACCAAGAGAAGAAGAACACTTGATCGGCAAAACTGAGAGAATGCATCTAACATAACATATTAATAAGGAATGTCCCTAACCAGTATTGGGGCCGATTGTGGAATATTTTCATGGATTGGTATCTCATTTGTAACTGACACTGACAGACGCTTTCATCAACGGTAGGAAGTCATATCAGCTGTCAATTTTCAAAATTAAACTTGATTGTCTGGTTAAAGTTCTCACTGTAAACCGTCATCTGTAGTCCGTCCACTTTGTTACACCACTGAACAACCAAGAGTGGACTAAATGTTTTTGTAGTTCAGGCATGTCCAATTGAGACATTTGTCTTCTCTCTAGCTCATCGCGTAGCGTCAGTCTCAGCAGTGGTATTCTCCCAACTGGGTCAAATTTAGAGCGCTACACTGTGTCAGAATCAGGCAGCAACCTGTGAAGTGCCTTAAAGCTGCATTCTCTCTACTGGCCGTCAGAGGGCGACGCTTCTGGTTGTATGAGAACATTCTCTCTTGATTTATTACCTCAGTAAACGCTGTAAACATGAGTTCATGGTCTCAATCTCTAGTTTCAAGTCTTCTTCAATACAGCATGATGTTCATTTAGTAAATCATGATTCATTTAGAGTCAAACAGACCATACAATGTTTTAGGGTGTGGATATCTTATGATTGACAGGTCATGACCACAGTGTTGTCTTGTCTGCAACCTGTTTTTCGTCTTACAACTTTAACCCTTTCAGTTTGTTTTCAGTTCATGAAAGTTAATTGTAACATTTTGATCACCTAAAAATGTATTATTCAGTGTTCAGTTGTTCTTAGCTCCACCCTTCTGGTTCCAAAAAACCAAGAAGGCAACGGCCGAAAAAGCCAAGATCCACTCAGTATCAGCGTGTACCCGGATCAGGGTTCCTATAAAACTTGATCTGGATATTCCTAATATTAATGTTATCGAACAGTGTGGATCTTTTTTGTTTTACTGTGTGGTACTTAGGTCATGATTTGTACTCAAACAACCTGTAGAATAACTCACAGACTTTGTATTATATCTGTGGAATTATTTCCATGTGGCAAACATAACCTTTATGATCATGTGACTGTACTGATAAAAACAAACTCAAAGATATGAGCCAAGCAGATAACGAAGGTGATATGCCACTTATGACTAGGACGGTTGTGTAGATGTTCATATGTATATCCATGTGATGTTTGCTGACCTCACTGAAGCACTTCTTGAGGGAGGTCGGGACTTCTCCATCCAGGACCTGCAGAACTGCTTCTATATCTTCCCTGGCTGCATGTCCACCTAGATCGCTGGCAAACAGGCTGAAGAGGTCTGTGAGCGTGGAAATACACACACACACACACACACACACACACACACACACACACACACACACACACACACACACACACACACACACAGTCAGAAGAGATTTCAGCTTTATCACAGGAGGGCAGGCCTCTTGCATGTAGCAGCAGTAAGAACGACAGAAGCTACGACGTCAATAACAGGCTGATGGATTAGCCTGCATGCAGCACATCCACCACAGCTAGAAGAACCAGACTAAAGGGAGAGACAGACAGAGAAAGACAAAGAGACTAAGCGGTACATTTGAAATGCTGATGTGCACTACTAAGGAAAAACATGAAGATTGGGCCTCGTAGAAAAATATATTCAGTAGCTTAAAATCAACTCAGTCAAATTCTGGGACATTTTATGGGTGAATTCAGCAGTGACAGTGCAATGTTTTGTTCCCAACTGTTGTATCAAAGTATTCTGAATTTGCTGCAGCTCTGATTTGCGCCACTAGCTGGCTTCTTCTCCATAGCAACAGCAGATGGGGTTCATGTGTAGCATTTAGAGGCATCCGCCATGCCAAAATAACATCATCAAAAACATAAAGCTACAGTATAGTAAAAGCATCCAGGAGACTTCTCTGTTTGATATTGAGGAACACTGAGGTTATATTTAAAAGTGGAAATACTTTAGAATCTGCCGTTGTAACTGCTGCAGGAAAATACTGCACGAGCAATACCAACATTGCTCTGGCTTGGCTTTAATTCAGATAAACTGTTAGCTGATGAGTTACACATTTAGTTTGTCTTTAAATTTGATCATGATTTTACTAAAAACACGGAATGGATTAAAGAAAAACCTGAGGGCTGCTCCAGCTTTGGCTACTGATATTAGAAGTGAGGACATTTCTGGGACTGATATTATATGTGGCACGGTTCTTAAAGTCTGTGCTGAGCATTATTAATGTTATTCTATACCGTCTCTGAAGCAATAGAGGGTCCCTAAGTTGTCCCAGTTGCTAAGACTATAACCCTGCAGCATTAAAAGACTTTAGGAAAGTAGCATTGTACTGAATTCCATGATCCTTCCACGATGGAAAAAAACACCAATTTGTGGAGGAAAAAGAGTTCTTCTAGCGTTTCCTCCGAGAAGACGACCTTTTATAAAATTTGTATCTAATGAGTTCTAATCAGGCTCGGATGCCTCATCCAAGTGGCTGATAAGATTTCAGGGAGGAGTAATGCCTGATTGATACTCCTGTGCGGTCACCTCTCACACATAACAACCATTCATAGCACTGAGGGGGACTGTGTGTGGAATATAATTTGCTTTTGATTCGGCCCCGTGGTTTTCAAATCCTTTATCAGTCGGCCTTTGATTTATTCGATAGGCGTGATTCAATAATTCCATACAAGTTTGGCCGAACACAACTCCATAGCTGGAAATCAAATGATGGAAGAGTTGGGTGATGAGGAGGAGCTCCTGTGCCAACAATCACTATGGTTGTTGTTGTTGTAACGGATATGGGGAAATCCCACCTCGCCATTCTGATGTCCAATCAAAGCGCGCAGCGTCTTGAAGCAACAAAGGTTCGGCTTCTGAGTATAAAATTCAGACGATAATACCCATATCTTCCTTTGATCTTCTGCATCAGTTGGCCTATAGAGCAAGCGCAGCAGCATTTCCTTTAAACCTGACTCCCAGCCCTTGGTCCAGGCTTGTTCTCCTGGCTCTTACACATGAACAGAACAGAACTCTGGATTCTGCTGTTAGTGTGTTTTACAACTTTTAGGACCTAACAATTAAAATAAGGGCTATTCAAGTGTTTGTACTGGGAAGTTCTAAAAATAAATTATACACTGAGTTACAGACATCTCTTGCCAAATGTAAGTCATGGCACCGTTTGGTCACTATGTAAAATTAGCTTCAAAGCCTGACGCTCTCCCTGGGGGCTTCAATGTACTGCTGTGATAGGGGCAGCAAAATGTATTTCAGCCACCAAAAACTAAATCAACATCAGTTTTAGTGTACTCTATATATTCAAAATATGTTCACCACTTCATCCTGCTGTCAGAAAACTGACAAAACCAGTCATTTTAACCTCACAGAACACGTTGCTGGTCTACCGTTGTCTCGATTGGTTAGTTTCAAACTAAACTAACCTTTCAAAACCAAAAAGTCCCACAATAACACAAACAGACTAAACATGAGCAACAACGTCTATGCTCAGTGAGCTGAAATGACTGGTTTTGTCAAAGGAGTCCAGTGGCTTTGAAGAGATAACGTAGTAAATATTCTAAATATAGAGTACACTTGAACTGAGATCGATTTCTTCATGAGAGTCTTTAGATGGCTACCTTACGTTTTGTCCACAGCAGTACAACGCTTCATCAACTGTTGCACTAAATATACAGAAGGGAGGACTCACACTGTAACTGTATACTTCAGAACATTTACTGAGTAAGACCAACAACAGCATTTGCTGTAAACCAGTTTTCTGATAATTATATGAAATATGGTATTTGTAGTTTGTGGTTATGGGTGGTTGGAAACATCGATACACTGTGATGTTTAGGAGGACAACAAAAAAACAAGTGTATATTACCAACACAGACTTCCTGTTTACTGATGAGGAACAACTTACACTTGGCCTTCTCCTCATCGCGTCCTCTGGTCAGAAGCACCAGACCCACGATCAGATTGTTGAAGTGCAGCCCTTTGGACGAGCCTCCGAATGAGGTGTAGATCACCTGAAACACATGAAAAACACGGCACAATCACCTCATGCTCACCCTGCATCCAACATGATCAACAAGTCCATTCATTTGACTATAGCACTGACAACAGGGAAATGAGTGCATGTGTCACCAGTCAATTTGATCACAGCATTTCCTCATTTCCACATCAATGTTACTGTTTAACCAAAAATAAAATAGGTTGATGTCAACATCATAAACACCTGGAACTTCTCCTACAATCTAATAAAGCAGCTATGCAATTAAGGCGTTTTAACAATGTGAAGCCTATTATGAAGTAATGTGCTGAGAATGAGAGGCTTTGTGTGAGGACCCATTGGCCAAACATAATTCATACTGTAGCAGAACAGGCTAATGAGCTGTTAAACAGCCGGGGTAACACATTAAAGGATTACTTTGTTCATTGTTGGTTCTGAAGTTATGTTTTAGTTCAAGCATAATTTCTATCCGTCTTTGTTTCTCTGCACGATTGTGGCCAACATGATAATCAAGAATATTTTGATCAATATTGAGATCAAGGTTATTCATCAGGATTATTTATTGATTCCAGGAACATCATATTGTATTACACTTTCCCCTTTTAATAAACAGAACAATGCTTTCACTTCCATGTTGTGCTATGCTCCTGCTATTGTTTAAGACTCATTCATCATCTCCAAGAAGCAGAATGTAAATAAGATTGAATGTTTGAAGCTAAATGTTACTCTTCTAGTCTGTGCTGCAGCAGCAGTAAGGGTCGTTTTTTTACAGACAGCAGGGTGAGCAACAGTGCATGTGCAGCGCTATAACAGCTCCCCAAGAAGCCAAAACACCTGAAAGTATTCCTGCACTGACCATTTAAACTGTACATAGACATGTACACAAACCTTTAAATACATTTCTTTAAAACAATTGGAATTACAAATATATTCTATTTTCATATATTTTATTACAATGTTGAAATGCTACATAGCTCTGTTCACACATGTCTGTATTCTAGTAGATCTTTACTTTGTATGTACACTTTTGTTCTTAAAGCCCCTTTAAATTTGAGAGAAACTTCTGTACATGCTGAGTAAATACAGCAAACACAGCAACATGTGTGAGCTTTGTGAAAGACTGTAGACATAATTCATTTCTTTCAGGTAAAAATTCTGGATCAGAATAAATAAAAACTACAAAAAATAAAATGTATCACCATCAGTACAAAACTGTTTCTAAATTGAAATGTACTCAGATCTGTACTCAGGGCGCTGTTATTTTGCTAAGCTGCACTCAGAGCACGAAGGAGGTTACAGAGCAGAGTGTGTGTGTGTGTGTGTGTGTGTGTGTGTGTGTGTGTGTGTGTGTGTGTGTGTGTGTGTGTGTGTGTGTGTGTGTGTGTGTGTGTGTCTGCGCGTGCCTGAATGCATAAAGTGTATGGACGTGAGCTGTGGAGAGGGGAGTGACCTCATGAAGTGTGTACATGTCAGTGGGTGACGCACAGCAGAGGAGCTTCCCTTGTGGTTTGAAAAAAAGGGGAAGTCAAGAGTGTGTCCTAGTTCTACACCAACCTTACCCCATTCTTATCACAAATAGCTGCAGTGTATTGATCTATCTATACTCATATCTTCTATATTCAAGGTCTGAAAAAATCTGCTTGCTCATCATACGTGTCGATGTGGTAACAGGTAGGAATCCAAGTATTGACAAAATAAAATGATGGATACATATTCATTCTAAATTAAAACATGTGGTACAACTCTTCTCCAGCGCACCGCTCTTTCTTCACCAGACATTTTCGGCTATCTTGCCTTCATCATTGCTTCCTGTGGCTGTTTCTGGATTAGGCCTCGATGGAAGAACTTTCCCCTTTCACCAATTTTTCACACTCGTACAAGCCCACCGTACCAAAGAATGATAGTAATAATGATACAAATATGTGGAAAGGTTACAATGTGGTCCTATTTCCAATGGGTGGTACAAAAGTAGCATATTGGTGTAACAAGTGTAAATGCTGAGCTTCATTGCACTTGTTTTCATCATACATGAAATACATATGTTTACTTTATTTATTATTATGCAAGACATGGCCTTTATTACTTAGGCTTCATGGTTATTATATTATACCTTCGGAGCTCTGTTGATTTCTCAAGGAGAGAGAGTGAGTTCATATGCTTCCATTGCTGGTAATAACCATAGTAATAATGATGATAATTAATATTAAGAATCAGGGCTGTACCAATTGTTTCGAAGCTTCAAAGCTTCAATACTAACACTGACATTTGAATTGTTATTATCAGTTACAATAGTCACCTTTAATCTACTCTCATACAGCGAGCGACGTGGCCCTCAAGCCAAGGAACAACTTTCTGCATTACGCAACCACGGACAACAGCTGCAGACTTGTACCGGTCCTGGAGACTCGCAAGCGGTTCCAGTCATACTACGACTCAGGGTCCGCATCGGCCTGGTGTTCCATGCGTGTGCGTTTCTTAATCCATACTAGATTCCAGTTGTTAGCCAGGAGATCAACGCCATTTGGGTGTCTTTGTATTCGTTTTAAGACAAGTTACTGGGCTTATGTGGGTAAGGGAAGAACCTCTGTTCACAACAAGCCTCTTCTTGCCAAACCAGCTTGAGATGCATATGGCGCCAACTGGACTGGAACGAAACCAAAGCATGCGCAGTGGGAGCACCTTCTGTGCGTACAGTCCGCGCGGTCACACATTTAGGGCTGTATGCCGAAGTCCACAAAGCGGACCCTCGCGGACATGGGTGGATGACCAAATGAATGTCACGTGGGCCAAAGTGGACCACTACGGTCCCTCGCAGATATAGAAAGTCTGATTTAATTTTAAACCTCACCTATTACATGAGTTCTAACAAGTCTGGTAATCAGGGTCTGAAATTAGCACCCGCTAGCAGCCGGATATGTGCAGTGCGGGGTAAAATCCTCAGGCCATCAGACAGGAAAAACGTACTACAGAACGACAAATGAAGTAAGGTTAGCATACGATTGGATAGAGCTTCATGCCCACTAGTTACTATATCAACTAGGAACAGCTTAGTGCGTTGCGAGTGTCTGCGTTGCGAGTGTCTGGTCGAATGAGGGAGCTATGAAGGATACGCTGAGAGCTCCCTTGTGATGGATGATGGAGAGAGTGTGAAGAAAACATTGGAAGAGTGAATACGACTAATGTTTCTGACAAGACAAAGAAAATGATCAATATGAACACAGCTAATGACATCATATACGTGAGAGCATCGTGTCTGCTCTCTGTATGGTGTTGAGGATAACTAAATCTGTTTAACATCTTCATGAACACAAACACAACAAGCAACAAAAGAAGATTTCTGAATATTAACAAGAACACGTCTGCGTCTCCACTGACTGACTAGGCCTGGCTTCCTTTGAACTGTCAGAATGTGCAGCAGCCATGTTTCTGTTTGAGCAGACCAGCAGTAACCTCAGATCAGGACCGCTGTCACCGCAGTAACTGCTGCTATGGTGACAAAGGAAAAGAGGAAGCAGAGATGCTGAGAGAAAGAGAGAGAAGACACACGCTCTAATGTTCAATGGTAAATGGACTGCATTTACATTCCCATATCTGGACTGGCTTATTGGCCAGTAAAGAGTAACGAACCGACACCAGTAAGTTAAAAACAAAAATATATGAGGATAACCCTGTGTTATGATTGCAATCATAACACAGGGTTAGTAGTATACAGCCGTTTGGCCTGGCTCAGGAAAAACATGAAGAAATTCTGTATAGTATGCAAGGCTTTTACCCGATCGATACTGAGCATGTGCAGCTCTCAACAGAGAGGAAAAAGAAGCGAGAGGGCTCACTCGTTAGCAGCATCCTCAGATACGTCTTCCTGTTAGAGTTCTCCTGGTATCCTCTGCTTGGAACCCCTAGCTAATGTTACCAAATATTGATCCCTATGTCACATCACACACACACACACACACACACACACACACACACACACACACACACACACACACATCACCCTAGTCTTCTCCACTTTGAACATGTACTTCATCAGATATCCTCTCTCACCTCTGTTCTACAGGCGACACATTTATATTTCAGGGGACACTGGATGCTCTCGTACGCCTGACTTAACCTATCCTATTTTTGGTGGCTACCTTCCTCGTCTCACTAACTATCACTTTAGATTAACCATCATGGTTAATGGTACACGGTGTGTGACATTACTGTGGCTTACCTCTGCAACTTTAGGGGGAACTCCATCTCCCAGCACTTCCCTGTAGAAGCACTGCTGGGTCATGTAGTAGGTGAGGCCGCTCGTTCTCTTGAAGGCATCTTTCAGCCGCTTCAATTCAACATCAGTGACTAGAGAGAGAAAGACAGGAGAAGAAAAGAGATCATAAGCAAACATTTAATTAAAACAATCTGTTAACAGGACCAACAGTAAGTACAGCACAAACAAGAACAGTGTATGTAATAATCCATCCGAATGGAACTTTAACTTTAGCAAGCACTATTTTTGACCGAACAAAGATTTAACTTTGTCCTGAGTAACCAGGACATTGTTTTTGGAAAGTCAAGTTGCTAATGCAATTTTCTAGGAATTGTCGAAGTCTCAAAATTCCCAGCAAAAAAAAAAAAAAAAAATCAGGAACATGTGCAACACTGCATATGATTAGGAAAATAAAACTGAGACAAAGGTTTTTGTGTTTTGGGTGAAACAAACCAAAAGATAGACAAACGCTCAAAAAGTCTACATCTCACTTTTGCATGTACTGACACACACACACACACACACACACACACACACACACACACACACACACACACACACACACACACACACACACACAGCTGAGCTACAGTCAATTAGAGCTTTACCAGAAACAAGGGCTTTGAACTGAACAATTTCAGTCATTAACACTTGTAAATGTGACTGAGTTGCAGCTTCCATGTGTTCACACTGCAACTACATAATCAAAATGTCGACAGAACTTAATCGATGACCCACAGAGCTGATATGTGAACGATCAAAAAGCAATAATGAATAGATGGTCATGATAGCTCAGCCCATAACTCATGGCCAATGTGCCATCAATAGTCATATTTCAGTCAGTCAGAGTCAAATGCATCAAAGAATTGACCATTTGTAGCAAACGGTAATGGAGACCAGGCAGAGAAAGGCTCTGCTGTCAGACGGAGTCCAGTATCTGAGCAGCAACAAGAACTCAGTTTTCATACATATCTAAGCACATCAGACTGAGACTGTGATGTTGAAGGGAGCTGCAGCAGCAAAACACTGCAGCGTGACGGTAGAGCAGTAGTGGTGAAAAGTGTCAGGTTACAGTCGGCTTGTTTGAGATGATCCAGGCCTGAGCAAGATCTATGCAAAACAACGCAGCGCGTTAGATCTCTGCCTGAGTTTATCCTGACCTGCTTTGGCGTCATGCAAACAAACATAAGCTAAGACAACCTCATGAGAGCAGGGCGGCTGCAGTATTGGAGCCAGGCACCGAACTTGTTATCCACCATTGTGGTGTCTGCAGCAGCATCGCTCGTCAACCGTCCAAGGAAGGGAAGTGGAACCATAGCACCATAAAATGTGATATGAAGCCAACGTTACCGACCTTGCTAACAGATGAGTATAATATGTAGGCAGCGTTAGCAGCCTCGGTAAGGGCACAGTGTAATATGTAGCCAATCAGAGGGGGGGATGTTTTTGATACGTTGTTCATAAAATGAAACCAAAGTGGGCCTGTATAGACAAAGCCTGTTCGGCTATGTCTTTCAGCTGTTAAACTGAATTTTAATAAAACAATTCTGTTGACCAACAAGTTGACCTTAACCACTGCATTTGCAGGAATATTTTAATGCATTTTTATATTTAGTTCATCAAGTAGTGCAACATATATTAAGTACCTTGCCTCGTCCTTTCAGACAAACAGGGAATACAACAAAACAAAAGGTTAAATGCTGATTTAACGTGCCCAAATTAAATCCTCCTTTCAGGACCATGGATAGCGCCACTTGACCAGGCTTGCCAAAACACCCATTTAGAAACTTCAATATTTAATAGAAAAATAACAGAAATACAGACAAGTCATCAGCTACACCTCAGCAGGCCTCTCAACTTCAACTCTTTTCACATGTGACTTTTGCTGTCCTCGAGAAGCCTCATTGGTTGGAGTTTCATTACATTGTCATAACATATCAGATTAAGACTTTGAGGGCTTGTTTGGAGGGGTAGCATGTGACATGTTGTTCCTGTGAAGCATAAATGAGCTGATAAATGATACGATAACGTGATATTGGATCGGCCCATAGACTAGCAAACTTGCCGATACCCGGTCCAGCATCTTAGGCTCTATCGGAGGCATTTCCCATACTGGTATTGGTATTGGATGGATTGGTATTAGATTTGACTTTTGATTTTAAGGTCACAATGCAAACTTTTTTTTCCTGCACTGTCATTTACATGTTTAAATTCTTCTTTAAAAAGAGATGCTACATGGTACCATCATGGATACTTTTAGGAATGTATCCCACTCTACTCATCACCACCACTTTTGCTCTCGCTCTCTTATTTCACCCCAGCAACCACAACTCTCCATCAACAATCAGGTCACGTTTCTGGCATTTCTTATCCGCTCTACTTTGAACAGCAGTTGAGTGAGTGGTAATCCATTACATTTTCTGTCAATGCTTCACAGTTTAAGCCTTTCACAATATCAACGCGAGCTAATGATATTACTGTGCTGTTCCTGTCATATGGAAAACCACTCACGCCGCGCTGCATCTTCAGCTCTGACTCCACACTTCTACCGTCTGCATGGATATTCAGCTGCTGAAAACAGCAGCATGAATGGAATTGATGCACAAATACTGTTTTGTGCATTGTTAATTGTTGATTGATCAAAGTGTGTAAGTTGATTTCTTTTCTTTTATTCACAGCATTCTCTCTCTCCTCCATCAAAAACTATACTGCTTCGCCTTTCTGGTTTACAGAGACTTAAAAAATGACATCAATAATCATTAATAGTTTTTATCAACGGTGTACTTCAACAAATATCTCCATCTTTCAAAGTCCAAATAACAACAAAATAGTGCACACACACACACACACACACACACACACACACACACACACACACACACCTTTTAAAAAGTATATCTTGGTTTGCCTTGTGACCTTTTTTTCTCTCCACAGTAACCATTAACCATTCATACAGCTGTGTAGCGTTACTCTAGCAGAGGCTCAACAGTTTCCTTGTGACTGCGGTCAGTTGGCTTTAAAAAAGCCAACTCAAATGTCCTCAAAGGACACCCTTGGCTACATGAATCATTTATTTTTTGTCATTCAAATACTACAAATACCTGACTTGTATTTTGTTGCGCTCTCTTCCAGACCCTTCGTCTTAACCTAATGTACTGCACTACACACAAAGGGATCTGAAGAAGCTGATGAAGCAAAAGGAAACATCTTTCCAGGGCAATAACAGGATGCTGGTGTTGACAGAATTGATGTAATAGAGGATTGATGAGGACTTGGTGGGACTGTACCTGAATAGAGCTGTCAACATGAGGGGGTCAGCTGATAGTGAGGGTATTTTTATTTGTTTTTTTTACCTATTTTCACAATGGAGCTTTATAAAAATTCTCCCAATTACCTCATGTATTTAATATATTGTGGGAGGTGTGTATGACCGGTGACGCATCAAAAGAAGTGGAAGTGCAGACTGAATGTGTCTGTAGCTACTATTCAGGCTTTTCTCCTGTCAGTAAAGATGAGCAAGGCCTGGAGTGAGGCTTTGTAAGACTTCCTGACTAATTGAGCACCTGAAACTGGAGGAAACATGTTTACTGTAACTGCATTAAAAGGAATACTCTAACAATTTTGGGAAATACCCTTTTTTCCAGGAAGAAGTGTACAAGTTTCTTCTTGCTGCCTGGCAACCTCACAGTGACAACAAGACTCCAGGAAGCCATCGCACCCAACCAGGAAATAGTCCCGCACTCCACCCCTCAAACGATCATGTGTTATTTATTACACCTCAGAGCACAGGTTCACAGAGTGGTCAGTCATAAGGCTTGTTTCATGGTGTGAAAAACATGAAATGCATTAGCATCATGTTGTAGTCTTGTGATTTGTACCATCTCCTTTGGTTCTCTAGGAGTGCATTAGAGGTCCATATAAAAATAGCTTTCTTTCCAGAGCTCATCACCGCTTTGGCCTCTATGACGACAGATGAGAGCTGTGCTTTTTAAACACTTATATTATATTATAAATAGGAAAGATTTATTGCTCACATGGCTACACATGGGGAGAAGAGAATTACAGAGAATGAGCAAAATTAGAAAAGGAGAGCAAATTAGAAAAGTCAAGAGAACATTTTACGCAAAGCAGAAGCAGGCTGACACACTTGGTATTGAGGATATATTTGACTTGCAATGCAAGATATCAGTTATGTAATGTCTCGTTTTTACTTCCAACACACTGTGCTCCGGGTACAGCAGCTGTAGAAAATGCCTCACTTCCCATTGCTCCGAATATACACAGCCTCCCTGTAGCCAAGAGAGGCACATGGCTAATTATTGTACTGAATGACGGCAAAAATCTTTATGACATCAGTTGGAGCAAAGGATTTCATTGGTCAAACATAGTTCTGCAGGTAAAAATCCGCTGAAACTAAAAGGTCCGTTTTTTTTTGTTCCGCAGGGGTGTGCAAGCATCCATAAGAACCCACAAAATCTGGTTTTATTTATTTTCGTGTTACGTTTTTGGACAAAATCCATGCTTAGTGTGGAACGTCATAAAGCTGCATTTGAAATCCAGTATTTGTTTCCCGGGTATGAAGAGACGTTGACGGAATTCTATTATATTCAAATGGCACAAACATGCTTTACTGATACGGCTCTTCTAGACTTCACATTTTAGTGGATCTATTGTATTGTATCAATCATGTTACGGCTGTTCATTTTTTTTAAATAACTGTGTGGGAAAAAAACATTTTTGTGTGGGGCACACATCTTTGTGTGGCATACCACAATGAAAATGTATTTCAGATTCAGATTCAAATGTATTGTCATTGCACAGAGTACACGTACTCAGACAACAGAATGCAAATTTAGCATCTAACCAGAAGTGGTGCAGAGTTTTGTAAAGTGACAGCTGAGGGGAAGAAGCTGTTCCTGAGCCTGCTGGTCCTGGAACGGAGACTGCTATAGCGCCTCCCAGAGGGGAGGAGGGCAAACAGTCTATGGCCGGGGTGTGAGGTGTCCCTGACGATGCTGCGCTCCCTCCGTAGGCAGTGCTTGAGGTGGATGGTCTCGATGGCAGGGAGTGGAGTACCGGTGATAAGTTGGGCAGTTTTTACCACCCTCTGCAGTGCTGTCCGGTCTGCGACAGAGCAGTTGCCATACCAAACTGTGATGCAGCTTGTAAGGATGCTCTGGACGGTGCAGCAGTAGAAGTTCACCAGTACCAGAGGAGACATGTGGATTTCCTTCAGTCTCATCAGGAAGAAGAGACGCTGGTGTGCCTTCTTGATCAGGGTTGAGGTGTTGAGGGTCCAAGAGAGGTCCTCTGAGATGTGGACACCCAGAAACCTAAAGCTGGTGACACGCTCAACCTGGATGGGGGTGTGTGTGCAGCCTTTGGTCTTTCTGAAGTCCACAATAAGCTCCTTGGTCTTCTTGGTGTTGAGGGCCAGGTTACTGTTGACACACCACACCCCCAGGTGCCAGAACTCCTCCCTGTAGGCCGACTCATCGTTGATGAGGCCAACCACCGTTGTGTTGTCTGTAAACTTGATAATGGTATTGGAACCATGTACAGGCATGCAGTCATAGGTGAACAGGGAGCAGAGGAGAGGACTCAGCACACAGCCCTATGGAACGCCAGTGTTGAGGGTGAGGATAGAGGAGGTGTGATAACCTAACACACTGGGGTCTGTTGGTTAGGAAATCCAGCATCCAGCTGCAGAGGGAGGTGTTGATGCCGAGGTCACCTAGTTTGGAGGGGGGTGATGGTGATGCGTCCGGCGATGCCATCGGGGCCAGCAGCTTGATGGCAGCCTGTGGTTCACCGTCTACTACGATCTGTGAGGTCGGCCATTTGGTCTCCTGAATGAACAGGATGAGTTTGAGGAGAGGGGAAAGTGAAAGAGCAAAGCCCTTAAACCCCCAACTGCACCAGTAGAGCTGCTCAGTGGCCAACAGATGAGTCTGGTTGTACTGGGCAGCTTCCAGTGTTAACAGGTCTCTCTCTCTCTCTCTCTCTCTCTCTCTCTCTCTCTCTCTCTCTCTCTCTCTCTCTCTCTCTCTCTCTCTCTCTCTCTCTCTCTCTCTCTCTCTCTCTCTCTCTCTCTCTCTCTCTCTCTCTCTCTCTCTCTCTCTCTCTCTCAAAAATGTTTTAAAATACTGTAAAAAGTCCTGCATTCAGGACTTAGGCTACATAAAAGTACAAATCTATTAGCATCAAAATATACTTCAAGTAGCAAAAGATTTAAATCATGCAGAATGGCTGATTTCAGAATATTGGATTAATGTTGGAATATAATCACTGATGTGCTAATGAGCCTTTAATGTTGCTGCTGGTAAAAGGCCAAGCTCATTTTAGGTACTTTATAATAGGATACTTAATGATTATTATGATGATACTACTTGAAAGTACATTATAGTTAACTTTCGTATTAAGAATCTAAATCTGCAAAGTAGCTAGTAATTGATGTTGTCAAAAAAATGCAGTAAGTACAAAGTATAATATTTCTCTCTGAGATGTAGTGGAGTACAAGTATAAAGTTACATAAAATGGAAAGTATCCTCAATGTACTTAATTACACTCTACCACTGCTAGAGCACAAAACTGTTTCCAAGAATGTAAAGTTATTTATAGATCGAACCTCTCTGAAAGTGCACAAGATCGATCCATTTAACTTTAAAATGTACAAAAGTGTCTTCCTGGAAGCACGTAGAGGGTCCGAGGTCTCATTAACTCCTGTGGGAAACACTGGTTAATGTGTGGAACTGTGTGAGTGAGGACTAGGGCTCTCCTGCTGAAGAGAGCATCACTCTGCCTGGTTACAATTATAAAAAGTGTCCCAGAACAGCAGGGTGTCGACCTTCACACAGCAGAATGCTGCTCAGACCTTACCAAATATGTATTCTAACTATATCTAATCTATGTGTGGGTGGCATAAGCCACCCAATCGGAGCGCAGAACTGATTAGTGTCGAAGTGCTGAATCACAGGCTTCAGCAACCCTTCAGGCAGCCAATCAAACACATGGATCAGAAGAGTGCACACAGCTCCAGCAACAGAGAATAGAGCAGCTTGTGTGTCATGTACGGCAGGAGCTGACGGACACAAGACAAGAAGCACAACACCTTGTTAGACTCTGCAGAGTCTCTCCTCTCTGTGCAGTAGAAACCTTATCTTCTATACGCTCTTTAACTGCTGCAGTGTTTGTGTAACTAGGACCGTTTCAATCGTTTCAATGCTGGTGCCACTATGATATCCATATTAGAGCTGAAACAACGGCATATAATGAATATGATAGAATTTACCATTAACAACCTTTTATAGCAGCTATACAATGATTAAGAAAAAGAAATTTAAGAAATTTGCTTTTAGTCTGAAAATGTTTCAGTCCATTTATTGCAATTCAATCAGAGCAAAACCTGTTTATTTTGTGTTCATGCAGCTGTAGTAAACAGCCGACGTGTGGCTTGCTCGACACAGTGAATACTGTGACGTTGTGAACCCAGACAAGAAGGCGTTTAGTTTCCCGGGTATCTGGGACTTCCACAACAAGTACTAAGCAGAAGTAGAGGCTATTTCTTCCATGGTTGATGGCAGAAATAAATGGATTAGTTCAATGAAGGGAATAAACATCGCAAACCTCGCAATCAAACTCATTTTGCAAGGAGATCAAACTCCTTGCACTACAGCTCGGTTTCCATGAATTAAGCCAATTAATCTCCACCTGTGTAATGTCGTACAGCTCACTACAGCTTTGTCTGGCTTTAGTCCTTTTGATCGTGTCTGTGGTGAAGTTCCAGACATGTAGATAGGCTGTGGAGCTTTCACACCAAAAGAATAATGTACACATTCTGATAAAACAGTGAAGCATGGCATGTTAGTCCATATCAGTTCTATAACTGAAGATGAGCAGGTTGACTCTACTTAATTCACATAAAGCCCCGTTGTGCACACATGAGGGTAACCATGTCGCGTGGGCAGCTTTCTGATGGTGCATTGCCTCGTCTCGGTGAACGCAGCGCTCACACACTGGGACACGGTGAACAGACCAAGCAGCCAGGCTGTCGACCAATCACAGCTCACTACTGGACTCCCCCATTTCAGCTCCTGATCGGAAACCTGTACAAAGAGCCCAGGACCAGCGTCTGGACTGCATGCAACTGAAATCAACTGAAATCTATTACTTTACAATTTATTTTTTTTCGCATGGAAGAAAAATATAACGATTGTTACAACAAACAATTATATTCTTCTTGGGATGCACCGATACCACTTTCAGAAGTACAACTACTCCAACAATGACTCTGTTCCTCTCTTTCTGACCGTAACAAATTGAATATACAACATTTTAACATTCAACATTGTTGACCACAGTTTGCCATAGGGATGTTAATAATTAACCGTTTAAACATGCTATCAGTTAAAAATAAAAAAGCTGAGCAAACCTTGGTGGCTGGTCTCCTAAAAGGTAAAGAGTGTGAGACACAGGAGCTTTGCTGGGAGTCTCACAGGTCTTGAGGATTTCTAGTATTTATTTAGTATACTTTAAAAAACACTGCACATTCAGAGTTTTACGTGACCGATGACTTCATACTCATCTCATTATCTCACACGCGCTCTCTTGAACGATGACGACTCGATGCTGTAAACTCAATAATCGGAAATTTCAAACTCAATTCTCAACGTTATGATCTCCTGTAACAACTCTTTGACAGCTGGCTGTCTGTTTCTTACCGCTGCCTCTGAACGCAACAGTTGTTTACGTTCTAAGCTAGGCTAAACACTAGCAGAGTTCTGGTGAGGGCGGCTGAGCCTGAGCAGCAGAATATGGATAGGATCCGACCGGCACCACCCGCCTTAAAAACTAACGTATGGAAGCACTTCACTTCTTCTTCCGCCTGACTCGGAAAGGGTGAGGAAATGAATGAAGTGAATTCATTTGTTTTTTTAATTATGAATCATTACAAATAGCAGATAAACAGTGATCGACAATGCAGCTCTAACACAGGCACTTCCTGAATGTCTGTGGCATGTTACACTGCATGAATAAGACTTTTCCTTACTCAGAGCTCTTCTACTCTCACTTGTTTTAAGTCACTGCATCTGTCGACAGAATTGAATTTCAGCCCGATACACGATTCTTTAAGCCCAACATTGTTGAAACAGAGTTGATGTTGGTAACGAGAGCTTCAAGTTATCAGACCGGTCGTTTGAATGGTGACACACCAACAGAGAGAAGAGAAACAAGTGACAGTCAGTGAATGACATGAAACCAATTCCCCACTATGTTCTGTCACTGCATCCACATCGCTATACGTCTTAGAAGTGAATTTCAACGCCTCGTATGCATCATACGGGACTTAATCCTCGCTCAGAGGCCGTCTGTCAGTGAGGACATCAGAAACAGCAACCTTTAGGATTCATCTCATAACCCATTGGCAAAATAAAACTTAAATTAAAAGTCTAATTTGAGGAGGCCAGCATTGTGTTCATAAGGAATAACAGAAAGAACATGAAAGAAAACGCGTTCCCCTCTCTAAGAGGCCATCCTTACCAGAATAACGGCTAAACAGAGTTTGTTTCTTATAGATTTGCTATTTTAATCTCAGAGAATATCAGAGCATTTGTCTCGTAGATTTGTGACTTTAATTTCCGATGTTTTCTTGGAATATTACAACCTGGCTTTTTTTTTTTTTTTTTTTTAACTTCAATGGCCCAGCATGACCATTTCTGAAATTATTTTTTTCCTTCCAAACATTGTTCCCTGGATTTTCAACATAATCATACATTTACAAAATCACTGCACTTGTGAGTGATTGATGACTACAGTCTCAGCTGGCTCTGGTTTCACTTCAGTCAAGTGAGACAGAAACATCTCAAGGCACTGCTACTGAAAATCACAACAGCCCATTAAGAAAACGGCTCGTCCGACCAGATAATAGCTAAACTGTTACAATTAGACGGACTAACGGGGAGGAAAACAAAGCAGCCACATTATAGAAAACACTGTGTATTGTTGATGCTGTGATGCAATGGGGATGTTCTTGGACACTGGGCTGCATCAACTGCAATGGTTACCATTCAATGCAGAGCAAACAATGGGGCTGATTTCTGCTACTGCACCAACACACTCTCCATCCGCACACACAGTTTACAGACAAAGCCTGGGAACATAATACACAATAGTTATTGGCAGATACACAGCAATGCATGCTTAGCTCTTCTACTAGTCTCCATTGGTGTCTCAGGGTCTCACAGTCTGTCTGTCTGTCTCAGCAGGTTTTCAGTGTTTGACCACCTTACTTAATCATCGCTGCAGCAGAGCAGCAGCCAACAAAGCCTCCTGCTGTGACTCAATGTTTGTTGTCCTATGAAATATAAAGCGGGTGTGCTGGCCTGCTGCTAGCAGCAAGACTGGAAACACTCGGACAGGGAGCAGGAGGCGTCTGGAGCGGCATGCAAATACTAAACTCACGTGAGCCCCGGTGACCTTTTAGTCATGGTGAACTGTCAACAGAAGCTGCAGGCACAAACATACAGGGAGAGCTGTTCTTAAAAAGCTCACTTCACCTGCAGGCATGACACCAAACATTCAGCATGAAGATGCTGTTTAATGGGGTTGGAAAGAGAATTATTCCCATTCCCCTATCGTGTCATTATTTTACAGGTCAGTGGCGCTGTGTTGTGGCTAAACTGTGCTTTAATAAACCTTTTCACAAAAGACACTTTGACATGTAACAGTAGAAAACTCAAGGCTAAAATGTGAACTAGGCAGTGGCTGCTTCAGCTTCAGGGTCCTTGTATGATGGCTCACTGTCACGGCTTACTTGGACATTTGATTAGAACAGAGCCATAGTTAATGTTGTTGGTAACATCTATGCTCCTCCTACTATGACTCAAAGTTGCCAGGGGTGCTATTATGGGAGCTACAATAAGGGTGAAACCGATGAGAGCCTCACAGCTACGCGCAACATCAACACGACCAATATGATGAGGCCCCTGAACAGAATAAAGGCCACACACCTATTTATTCCTGTAGCTCACTTTGGAGGAGGAACAGCTGATTCGTGATGGGAGCTCTGGGTGCTGGAGAGGTGCCAGCTCGCCTCCTGGGCACTGCCAAGGTGCCCTTGAGCAAGGCACTGTACAGCCAAACTGCCCACTGCTCCTAACACTAGGGTGGGTTAAATGCAGAGGCTTAATTTCACTGTGTGCTGTGTACATGTGTGACAATAAAAGTTGATTTGATTTGGAGCGGACAGCTGGCTAGTTAGCTAGCTAGCCTGTCTATCTCCAGAGCTGGCAAACTAGCTAGCTGCTAAATGAGTAAAATTTAACAACTTAATGCTTCACTCACACACACACACACACACACACACACACACACACACACACACACACACACACACACACACACACACACACACACACAGTAGGAAAGCTACATTGCTATCGGCAGATAAATGACAACTTTATTCAGACAGTTTTCTGCATTCGGTGTCGCGTGGTAGCATGGCGGATTTAGCAGGCTGGCTAAGTAGCTAGCCCTCCGCCGCAAGGCTTAGCCTATGCTAAGCCTATTAGCAACATTTCTCTCCATCTTTCTAATAGATGAGCCTTCTGTGAGGAGGTTAGCTGAATGCTAAGCTAACATATTAGCAACATTTTCTCTCCATCTCTGAAACGCCTTGCCGAGTCCGGTAGCTCACTACAGCCTAGAATCACAGTCTATCATCTCAAATGTATGCAATATATTATGCAGGTACATATTTAGAATATTTGCAACAGCCCTATAATATAGTAGTTTATAATACTTACAGACAATTGTTGTCTCAGATTAATATTCTGTACCTTAGGTGAGGCTCCACCATGTGGTGTGCTGCATCGTTGAGAGGAGAGAAAAGGAGAGCAGACAACACACACCCTTGTTGTGCTCCTTTCCTTACACTGAAGGTTTAGGACTATGTGTTATTGATTTATGTAAGTTGCCGGCCATGTTTACATAGCAAACAGCATACTGGAAGCCTTTGTGGCAGCATTAGGCCAATCTACATCCACAAAGCAGCGAGCACAAGGTAAGAATGCAAAGCAGCGGCCTATCACCTCGGCTGATAAAGCCTGCTGACGTCGATAAGAAATGCGAGGCCCTGCAGTTCTCAGGTGACTAGTTAGAGCGATGACCATAACTGTTGCTTTACTAAACTATGTGGTGGTCAACCACACAGGTTCAAATGGCTGGTGAAGGTGTTCCAGGGACTGTCTAGGAAAATCTATACAGTAGAGCCTCAATAGTATGAACACATGGGATATACAGCCTGTTTGAAAACATGTATCCTTTTACATCCTCCCTAGCTCTGCCAATACAAACAGATACACATTTCAGCTGGGGCCTGCAGGGTTCAACGTTATATTTCTTTTTCACCAAATCCTTATTGTCAGGCAACATAAAGTGTGTTTGAGAGAGTGAGTGAGTGAGTGAGTGAGTGAGTGAGTGAGTGAAAAACACTAAAACTGTTGAACCATTTCATTGTAAATCCACAAAACAGTTATGCAAACGGTGTGGGATCATATTATTATGTCTTTCAAGATAATTGCACTCAGATAAAAAAAAACAAAGCAGAAGACAACCACACATTCACTTTTCCTACTGAAAAAACAAAATATGTAATTGTCATTAATTATTTACAGTATGACTACCGTGTGCTAGACTGTGCCAGAACACAGTTTTTTGCCCTCCAGATATCATTTAAATTAATAAATGGAGATTGATTTTTAAAGAATGGAATTGATGTCATGTTTCACAGAGAGTAGCCTATTATGTACACTGAAACAGTATATTACATCAAAATTCAACATCGATAAGATGTCATTAGTTTCACACACAGTGCCAGTTAGTTATGTTGCCCAGCTCAAGCGGCTCCTTCTAAAATAGACTAAGCAGCACGTATTTTTAGCGGAGAGCCGACCCTGGGACGCTTCTTAACTTGCTGCGGAGAGCCTGGTTGGATCACAGGCTGTCTGGATTGGCCGCCATCAGCTCCAGCAGCCGCTCCGGCTAGCATTATGATATATTTTCTCTGTTTTCCTTCATATTCTAGTCTTATGTCACCTCTACTCTCTTCATTCCTCTACCACTACCATAGATTAGCTTCAAGTCTCCCAGCAACTTCTTTATTATAGAAAAAAGGGATTGGTGAGAATATACGTATTCAGCGTAAAGGGCTTTACTTCAGGAAGTACTCTTTCTATGCAGTCAGTTTCATTTTAAAAAGGAGATTCCTTTAAACATCAACCTTGATGTTACTCGGCACAAAATAAAACTAGCCAGCCGGATCATTTCACAATACCACATGGCTTCCTGACCAACGTTGAAGGACACAATGAGCACAGTCAGAAGCCCACAGCTATGAACTTAACACCAAGACGTATCCATTCAACCAGAAACAAGCAGCGCACCAGAACTGATCCAAAACCAAAAACTGGACCGATTTAACGGCTGAATGTATTAAACATGTTTGACACAGCTCGACCTCTAACTCTATACTCCCGGGGGGACTGTGGCTCAAAGGTAGAGCGTGTCGTCTACTTATCGGAAGATCGGCAGTTTGATCCCCGGCTCCTCCAGTCTGCATGTCAACATGTCTCTGAACCCCTGGCTCTGCCATCGGTGTGTGAGTGGGTCAATCCTGATGGGAAGCCTCTGCGATCAGTGTGTGCATGTTGTGTAAAGCGCTTGGAGTAGTTGGAAGACTAGACAGGCGCCATATAAACGCTAGACAATTTACCATTTCTCTTGCGAGCAACCCAGCTGATTCAATGATTGAACATGAAATGGCTTGTCTCGTTTAAGTACACCAAGCACACCAACGATCAAGCGAGACCGTTTCTTCTCCATACCAGTAAATGTTCAGTCATCCTATCATTTACCATTTAAAAAGAAAGCAGACTTTGACCTCTGAAACGTAGACGCCCAGCCTCCAGTCTGCTGTATCCGCCACCTGTGTTGGCTCGTCACTAAAGAAGTCTGTTGTATGCCGATACAATTCATAGAAGTATTCAGCATCAGTGACGATAGCATGACCTTAAGGTACCCAGTGTTTCAAGCAGCCACACTGATTATGTTCTATATGATTTTCTCATATCTTATCCATTTCTTTATTGTAAAGAGGACAAGAATATCTCTCCAATAAAAAAAGAAAAATCTCCATTCTCACTCTAGGCATATGTTAGCAATCACACAATGTTGCGGTTAGAAACTAAATGAACAGAGACTGCATAACCAACCCTGCAACTGTAGTCTTGGAAGAGGTTTGACCCTGGGTTTAGCTTACTGCAGGAACACATGTAAGCCTAACCTCTCACACAGGAGGTCCCCTGCCCACTATCCTGCAGGTGTCCTGCTAGACTGAGCTTCCATGAAAACTGACCTCATAATCATGGCAGTCGAGCCCTTGGTTTGAATTAGGAATGTTGTCATGTGACTGGTCAGATAAGGCTGCATGGCTGGATAATTCCACCACCCGTGTGTGTGCGTGTTCAGGAATTGAGGAATGTCCAAATCACCACACAAGGAGCTGATATTGAAAAGATGCAATTTAGGCAATAGAAACAGCAATACGTTGAGGTTTGTTCAAACATAGGCTTCAGTGGTAAAACTATAGTGAAGAATCCTGGCTGAAATTAAGTTACAAACCTTTAACATTGAAATAAATATGAATGTAAAGGACAGGTCTGTCTAACTTCCCAATAGAGCCCTGGTTAAGGCATGGCGGTGCCCTGGATGGATGTGTAACAGCCTCTCATAGCCTGGAGTCAGGGCAGACAAAGGTCAGCTCCAGGACACCCAGGGAGTAAAGTGCAACAAGAAGGGGATCAGGGATAAGATATCCTCCGTGCTTCATGATAAATGCTCACCCACATCTTACATAAGTGCACCAACACTCAGACTATACATGCATCAGTTACAACACAGATCTACCCAGCTTTGTGCTTTACTTGACGTTGCAGTATATACAGGTCTGGAAGACCCTACTTTAAAAATGTCCACAGACTTCGACTCTAAGCAACTAAACGCAGCGACAGTAATGACAACGTGAAGCATAGCTGTTTGTTGTTCAGCCAAACGCCCCGACTACCGTTACACAGCTTGCTAACTACTGCGTGTACAGTTTAGTGGAAGCGACCTGACAGTCCGCTGGCACAAACATTGACGATTACGGTTGGCCATGTCACATGGCTGGGCTTGAAATCCGCCAGACGAAGATCTCACACAGACTGTCTGGAGGCACGTCCCTCTGGGAACTTAGCTGTAGCGACCCAGCTAACTAACTGTCTAGCTAGTAGACAAGTAAGCTAGCTAGTTGCTGCACATAACGCTACATTAGCAGTATTCACCATTAGCTACCTAAAGTGATGAGAGCTAGGCTAAGTGGCACACTGTAGGTTCAGCCAGAAAGTGAGCACACATTCGAGGCTGTTTGCGCAACTGTTTTGCCAAATAGCGCTACTGTCAGTCAGCCCATCCCTCTTCGTTAGCCGACACTAGCGCCTCTACCAACGCTTTGGTAGCTATGGACAGAAAGTCACGCCAAGCACGGTCCAAAACATCTGACAGGTTTACGTGACCTTGCTTACAACAGAAGACAGGCGCCTCATAAAATACCAGTCAGTTCCATTTCCACATTTCTCGGAAGAATGGCCCGGTTCGGGATGAACAGAATCCATACAACGACGTTAAGCTACACATGATTTATGCTTTAATTAACGTGACTAGGAGACGCTTCCTACTGCATCCCAACCTGCGTTTTGGTGGAAGGAGACTGCAGACATTATAGACTTAGCTATTGTTAAACTTAACATGTAACATTTAACATGTACTCAAATTTAGTGAGGCTTTCCGACATCTTGATATGCCGAATGTATTCACATATCGTGGTGGTTCCGGGGCCACTGTGTTATTCTTTTGAAAGGTGTCTACCTTACCCAACCACCATGGCCAGTAAAACCTCTAGATTTTAAAGGGAAGTCAGGACGTTGTCCTCTTGTGCACCGGCCTAGCCTAAAAGCTGACAGTTAGCTAAGCTAGCGCCACTGAGGTGAATCTAGCCCGTTGCTTTTCGGCTTACCTCTCTTGACTGCCTCGTCATACGACAGGAATCCGATCCTCGACTCTTTGGCCCCCATGCTCCCCTCATTTCATTGCGATGTGGAGTTGATCACAATTGTTTTGTCGCCGTATCCGTTTATTGTGGAGTGGGTTGCTGCTGATGTGTGTGTGGTGAACGGGTGAATGTTTTCAGTGACGCCTCCATGCTGTCACGTGAGCTGACTCTACAGGTCACTTGATCAGCTCCTCCGGACGCTTGTAAACACACTCAGCATGCCAGACACACACGTCTTTATTTCCACATTAATACTTCATATAGTGCTTCCCCTCTTTTTCGCGAAGTATACAAATGCATTTGACTCATAATGCGCAGTCACGCCAAGCTATCAATATGAGTGCGTATCTGTAAAGTCTAGGTTGTAAAGAAGCGCGAGTAGCACCACCTTGTGGCTACTCTGCTAAATGACGCTAGCTTACATCTGTACATCCACCACAGCGACCTCTAGTGGCACCACGCATGTATAGCGTGGCACGTAAACCAGGAACAAGCACCGGAGTAAGTATGTCGTGTACATAATTTATAGTTTGTATTATGTTTTCAGTAGCAGTTTAATTCAATTGCACATACAATACCGTAATTTCTCTTTATACTGGGCTGATGGTTGCCCATCTATATATATATAGTCAAATATATATATAGTCAAATATATATATATATATAGATGGGCAACCATCAGCCTGGTCCTTTACTGGTCCTCAGCGGACCGTTAATGTTCAATGTTTTTTTAATGCTGCCCTCTTCTTAGGCAGATGCTGGTAAGTGTCCACGTTTTAGAATGGACTTTGTCGTGACGCTGTGTTCGTATGAGAGCTTTGTCCGCTTCCGACGTCACCTAAGCCCTAGTTGGCGTGAACAACATGACAGCGCGCGCAGCTCCGCACAAAGCTGCCCGAGCTGACATCAGCAGCTCGTGGACGCCACGGGAATGAAAGCATGAATGTATCTCATCATAACGTGTGTGAACTCGTTTTGATGACAAGTCGTCTTACAAGGCAGGTTGCATTCTCTGTTTGTTTTTTTCCCGGGATGAGGCACAGTTGTCCCGCTCATAACTGACACGGAGATGGGACTCCAAGTTCTGCTGTACTGGCCGAATATTATTGGTAAGACACATTTGGTTGAATTTGATGGAATTGTATTTTGTATTTGTGTTATGTGTCACTGCGATATGGTTACTTGGCTGTTAGCCTACTAAACATAGATCAGCCAGACTGCTAGAATATTATAGTATAGTCTATTATAGTAGAGTATAGTAGCCTCTATTTAGATGATGATTGGCACAACATTGACACTGAAAGATGTCCCTGTGATGATACCGTAATTCATTTGAACTGACCTTTGGGTAACTTTAGGAAGTGCTACACATGGCTGCCACTGAATTGAAGAGTTCCTTCACCCGTCTGTCCTAATAGCTTGTGTATGTAATATGTATTTGTCTCTTTCAGGCTACGTGAGGATCGGCCTTGTGCTTGCTGCATGGGCTTCCTGTGAGACACCAGCAGTCTTTGTCCCTCTTTACTCTACACACATAGCACTTGATGGTAAAGGCTTTGAGGCTTTTTACTGGTTTATTCTAGCATCACTACATTCCAGTAGAACACCAATGTTGTATTGAACTTTCTTATTGATTTATAAACATAAAATACCACCACAGGTGTAACTAATAACATAAATAATGCCTGCCTTTAATTTAAGTGTGCATTGGGACACTGGTCATCATAAGTGGCATGCCTGTCTATGGTACTCAGATGGTGTGATTTATTAAAGGAATTTTTGATGAAATGCCAATAATGAGACCGCATGAGTGTGGAGCAGAGTCTAAGGTTGGGCATGTAGGTGTAGTTGCGTCCTGTTCCATAACCCCAAAAGGCCTCGCCAGGAGGAACAGTTGCTGAGTGCTCAGGACATTGTGTCTGCAATATGTGATGATGTTTTCTGTGCAGGAGTGGACGGCTGGTTGGCACGGAGGCTGGGACAGACCTCCAGGTTTGGAGCCTGGCTGGACGTAGTGGTGGACAACCTGGGCAGAGGCCTGCTGTGGAGTCTGCTTTTTCAGGTCTGCTGGTTGCAGAACACGCAAAACAAAACAGTATAGTATACACACACACATGCACACCAAGTGCTCACATTAGGCTGTGAGCTTCCTATACGATTATCATAAAAGGAATAGTTTAGAATGAGCCTCTCTTTTCAATTTACAGTAGCTACACATGAAGTGATTGCATACAGCTGGTACAAAGGAGCCTAGTATCTGCCAAGAAATGAATCCTCATTAATCCTTATTGCACCAGCAGCAGTAGCCTTTACTGTGCTGCGTCTCGGTTTTTGTGACATCAAGCAGAACACCCACTGCACCGGTCAACCGTGTCCGTAAAGATTATTCTAAGCAGTATTTACGTTCGTTGTGCAAACGCAGAGGTGTCCTGCACAGTTCCATTTCTATTGTTAAATGTTTCTATGTGTCCTATTGCAGTGGGGCTGGCTGGTGTCTGCTTTGGAGTGGTGTGTGTTTGTGTGTAACCACAATGCCAGAGGTGACCACTGGAAGAACAGTTTCATCACCAGCCCTCCATTCATCCAAGCCGTCATGGCAAACGGTAACAAGCCTGTCACTGTGAATACGTTCATGTTGATGTGCTGCTCAGGATACATTACAAGATTCCATGAACTGTGTCTCTGCTGCCGTTAGGATTTCGAACACCTCTTGGCACATGGGTGGTGAGCGGGCTGCACGGCCTCCCCCTGTGGCTCTATGGGTGTCGGTGGGGTTTACTGACCCACTGGCTGGGTCAGCCTCTCTGGATCCAGGCTCTGGGGACCGTGCTGCTGGCTGCAGGCCGCCTGCTGGCTCTATCAGTGGAGGTAGGAATAACCTTTGATAAGCACAAACATCATGTCGACGAAAGTTGAAGTTGTGTTGAAAAAGTTGCTGCTCAAATTTCCTATTTAATGATGTTATTTCTGCAGATATGGTGTATGTGGACACACATCAAATACCTCACCAATGACGAGCCGGAAGAGAAAGAGAACTGAGAGCACTCAGCAGTGATATTGTTCTGTCTACGCTGGAACAATGCTGCACCTTTATATGAACACTGGCCTCATGTCACATTTGGTTTTCTCCCAAGAAAATGTGAAAGTTGATTCGGCGTCTACCAAACAGAGAATATTTCACGACCATAGGGTGGTCAAGTTTGGACTGATTTTTTCCAATTAAAATGTTCAACGACACTACCCTCTGTCCCAGCTGCCCCACGGAGGCAGCATTTTGCACTCCCTGTAGGCTCAAATCTCACAATCCTGGGGCTTTCACGTTTGGGTTGGGCTCTAAAAAACCTGATAAATTGTAAGCAGACACCTGTCTCTGTTCAGGGATGAAATTATTTTCAGTTCTGTTCAACTTGTCTGAGTAATGGAAGGTTATCTTGTGTCCATAGTAAAGTGACCCCTACTTCCCTCCTGACATGAGACCAGTTCATGCCAGGGGCGTTGGAGGGTGTTTGTCAGGGCTCTGTGGAGGACGGGCAACTATTTCCAAACAACATTTCTTTATGGAGCTGTGCAGGTGTAGCAGTGCTGCCATGTAGCTCGCAACACTGTAGAGTCCATGTTGGCGAGTAGGTTTCTGCATGGGTAGTAATATTTTCCAGAAAGAATGTTTGTGGGGTTTGAATATCTTGAGACTTTTCTTTATCTTTTTGCAATATGGCCATGAATTATGCTCTCTCTTCGTTCTGGACTTTTCCAGAAGTTAGAGAGCGTTGATATGGGAGAGACTTGATGAAGGCTTCGTTTCAGGGAGGTTTATCTTGTTGCCATTACTGGTGCCTTGCAATAAAATGCTGAAAGACAGTCCTAAGAAGAGTGGTCCTTGTCTACCTACTGTACAATACAACACAGTTAGACGACACACATTCAGGATTGTACTGTTCAAACACGAATGGGCCGTGATGTTAAATACATTTAACATCGAGTACCATCAACTCTTCTTGTATATTTACGACATTTGTTTGGTCAAGTTTCGTTTAATTGGGACGTGAATGAATTGGAAGGTGCGAACACAAGAGAGAGAAACGCAAGTGGATTTTGTGATCAATGATATACGTTTTAATGTTTTTGCAGCTAACAGTGAAGCAGTAACAGGACAACAGTGAAACATCCCCTTGTCACATTTGGTGTCAATCAGCTGAACTTGGAGAGAGAAACGGGGCTGTTGGAGAGATCAGCTTTATTGTCCATCTTTCCCAGCAAGACCACCCCTCCCCGAAACTATGGTATTCCCTTTCAGATATCAGGAGATCTCAATGAAGACCAGTAGGTATTGTCAAGTCAAACCACGTCTCGTACATTCCACCGGACTGCTCGTCTCTCAGCGTTAGTGATAAAGGACAAACATTTAAACTAATCCCATCTGTGATCCATGTTTTCCTGCTGGCCGAGCAGAGGATGTGACCGTGATGTAGGCTTTGTGTTCAAATCAGTGAAAAAGAGCCTTTTCTCAGACTTTCACGCTCGGTACAAAGAACAATCCACTGCAGAAATCACTTAATAACATTGGCTCCAAAACAGTAGCCCTAATAGACCAGAATGCAATGCAACAGGTCGACATGTGACCATAACTAGAGGAGAGAAGAAAATAAATACTAGGATGGATCACCTGTGATGACATCGGACAGTGTTGGAGTATCTGAGGGTACAGGTTTCCTTTATGTTTCACTTTGGACACAAAGATATGTATGGACCATTTGTCACAAGCCAAACACTGTTGCAATACGCCGTTTTCTGTAAATTGTCCAAATCTAATCCGTTATCTGTGTATAGAACTTTTTGGAAGTACAGACTGCAGGTAACAATCATTTCCACCTCTGCCCTGGAAACCTTTTCGCCATCTCCCCAGAGAGAGAGAGGGCGCGCTTGTTGAGGCCGAAGCACCGAGAGTGTAGCTGAGCGTCCTTTTAAGGGGGCTAAGGCTGGACCTCCTCAGCTAGAGCCACTCACATCCCTGCTAGAGAGGGAGGCGTCTGAGAGCACTGAAGCAACAGCAAGGCAAAGCTCTTTTCCTTCATTCACGTAGACAAAGGAAACAGTGGGGGCACTGAACAAAGGCGTCACATGTTCAACAACGTTGCAGATATTAATGCCTGAATTAATTTTAAAGCTGGACAATATTTTCCATCGGTGAGAAAATCTCATTATTTCTCTACAGAAATACTCGTCTCACTTCATCCATGACCACACACCTATGACTTTTCATTCTGCACTATTTAAAAGGGGCAGTTCACCCAAATTATGAGAACATCTATTTCTAACTTACCTGTAATGGTATTTAGCCATGCAAACAGTTTATTCTGTTTTACCAAAGTTTAGAGATCGCCATCTCTGCCTCCACCCAAATACAACACACGTGTATGGGATTTCATTTGTAGTATTTTAAAGTGTCCCTACGACTACACTTCTCCTCAGCTCTATTGGGATTTGGAGTGATTCAAAACTATCTGCAAGGACAGATATCACTACAGCAGTGAGGCCCAAACTGTGGTTCTGAACCACACTGGGGGTCACACAATGATTCCCACGGAAGGAAGAACACACATCTGTACGACAGAAATATTTAACCTTTCAGAATACTGTATGGTTTTACCTCTACAGGCCTAACTCGGTAACTTGTAAACTTCTGGTAGAGTGATCTGATCGTTTCAAAGTGCTACATTTAGACAAGCACCTGTCTGAAGCATCAGACTGATAGATTCATTTTCATGGACGAGTTATAACAAAGATTTAAGAAAAACAAAAAAACAGATGCTATTGGTTGTGTTCAGGGTGATCTCTCCCATTGGTTCATTAGGATTAAAGACCAGCACCCTTTCAAGCAGGAGTTAAGCTCGAAGATGAAACAACTGATGGGTTTGAGACATGAACAGTCAGTGTGGTCAGGCTGACGGAAAAACATGGTCCAGTTACCAAATATGTGGGACTTTGCATTCATGGGATGTTTGACAGGAGGGAGTGGAAAGATGCACAGGTCAACAGGCCGGCGACACACGCGCACACACGCACACACACACACAAAGACAATATTGGTCCCTATCGTAGTGCCCCTAAGGGTAGAATAGTGTATTTAGCACTTAAGAGTACGGGTCCGTCTACAGACAGATAACTGCAAGCTGGTGTAAGGCTGGTAATCATCAGTGGAGCACTTGGGCACCCAGAGTTCTATCTGCGCACACGCACGCACGCACGCACGCACACACACACACACACACACACCTTAGCATGGAGGCGTAGAAGCCTCTGTACATGTAGCATCTTCCTCTGTTCACTCCTATCCAAGTCCCTGGTTTAAAGTAAAAGTGTGGAGCCTTTCTTCAGACTTCATGGCTCTCTCGTTAAGAAAAGCATATACAAAGGGCTACATAAACATACTCGTTTGCATATAAATTGTTGGCATTTTAATTATTGTCGGTACTAAGCTGGAAACAGATAAAAAAAAAAGATGAAATATATAGTGAAAACAAGAGCTGTGTAGCCGGTTGTGTGTGTAACGTTATACCCACTGGATGAACACATTCCACTGTTTGTAATCTCTCTCCAACAAGCAGTTCAGCACAGCGGTTCTCTCAGGGTCCACTTTCATTTCTTTGCAAAGGAAAAAAAACAAAAAAAAACAAGTGTACAATCTGCTGTATTATTTTACTGTACAAGTGTCAAAAATATCTGACATTTTCTTTCTCTGATCCACCAAGTGGTGACGTTGATGTGGGTTCAAAGTCTTTCACAGATGAGCTTGGGGTCCAGTCACTTTTGTGTAGAGAGCCCTGGAGGAACATGGTATGATCTGCGATGTGTCTCATGGCATTCAGAGCGACACTGGTTCAAATACAAAACAAAAATTAAAATCTCCTCCGATTCCAAAATTAAAAGAAAAGAAGGCGAGCGAGAGAAGAGAAGAGATCCTTTGTCATCCCGACAGGATGGTTGAGGGGGTTTTCCCACTCAGTCATGGTTCCTCTTTCTCTCAGAGAAACGATCCACTCTGTGGGGTGAAGCTGCATCCAGTCTGGAGCATCTTGGTGGTTTAGAAATGTCGATGAGGTTCGATAATGGTGTGTCTACCTTTTTTTTTTTTTTTTGCACAGCTAAATGTGTGTGTATGTCAGTGTGTACTGGCATCTGCAGCAACTGTAAAGCCAACTGAAATCGCCGGTGATGCTTGAATTTACTGTGCATTACTAATTGACTGTGTGCAACTGAAGCATCACATTAGGGCTTAGTCCGTGTCCTCACCAGACTACAGCCCACGTGTCTCTCTCTTTCCCTCATAAAAATCAGCCGAGGCAGGGCCGGGTGGGGCCCAGGCTCTGAGCCAATAGGAACGCTTGTACCACCTCCTGGGTCTGCTGGGGCGTGGTGTTGACGTCCTCCAGGGCGTCTGCCACGGCAAACTGCCGGTCCCTCAGCCGGTTCCAGTTGGACAGTACGTTGTGGTATTCAAACACCTTCTCATAGTTTCCCACTGAGTTGTAGAGTTTGATGAGGCCTCGGTAGTCGTACTCCAGCCCACTGTAGCCCTCTCCAAACAGCTTCTTACCTGTGAGGACACAAACAAACAAACATCACACCACGTTTCATCATTCTAGAGCGATTCATTAAACGTGCATGGTCGACTCTTCCGATAATCGATTAGTTTAAATTATATTGAGGCTTAAAGTTAAGCATGATTTGAGGCCACTTTAGATGTAATGAACAAACTATTAAAACCTACACAGCCCCCGGTTAGTGCACAGTGAACAAACAGATGGCTGACATACGCAATAGACACACAGAGACTATGAGGTAGCAGGCTTATTTTAACCGGCTCTCAGAGCTTCTGCAGTTTGGTTGAATTCTGCGTCATCTTGTCCTGCTGTAGTTCCAGTAGTAGAGGAGAAACGCTGACCCCTATTTGTTTGGAGCATGTATTACACATTGCACTTTATGTCTATTTTTCAGTTCATAGGATCTTATAGGACGTGTTACCAGCCTGCTTATTCAGCAGCTCAGGTATCATTGGTACAGTAAAGAGAGGAAGTAAGAGCTAAAGAACAGCCAGCAAGTGTCTAACCGATAGCGATGGAGCGCAGGTAGAGCCTCTCTGCGTCCTCATACTGATTCATGTCGTAGTTGTAGAGGGAGGCCAGGTGACCCACAGACAGAGCCACCTCGTAGTCCTCGTGACCCAGAAGCTGCTCCTTGATCTGGATGGCTTTGATGTGCATCTCCTCAGCCTCCTGGTTACACAAACACACAGAGATAGAGATATGGAGCTCACATCAAGGTGAAAATGCAAAGTTAAATCACTTCCTCATGCTGTGATCAGCTGGTACTACTGTGCTATGATTGGCCAGCTACACCAGGCAGACCTGGTACCTAGATGCCTTGACTGTCTCAAAAACAGTTCCAGAGAAATTTGCATTGGACACAAATTATGTCAATATCTTCTAGACTGCTGAAGCCTCATCACTTACACTGAAAGAGTATTAGGAGGGGTTCTGTTAATGGCCAGTATGAACCGGCGAAAGGATCACAGCAATGGACATACAGGCACAAGACATTTTAAGACTAGAAATCTATTAACCACAGGTCAGTTATTAGTATTCAAAGACGAATCAGATGCTGGTATTGAAAAGATGCAGCTTTCTATATTATAGATTGCTGTCAGATTCCTGAAAGCACTTCCTAAATAAAGAGTTCAGAGTAAACTCACTGCTTGTATCAATTCTTGAAAATGGACACAAGAAAATTGAGAGGCATGGAGAATGGTTAACGGGTGAATGGTAATGGAATCACACCGTGAGACCAGTGAAGAGTCACACGTCTGCTCTTTAGCCTGATAGTTTTGTGTACACCCAGCGAGCGTTCATTCACAAACAGCTAGAGGACTTATGTGTTCCCCGGTTTCCTCATATCGTTTTACAACATCAGATTGTTTGATCGTTTTTTTAAACTGTATGTGCGACTTCTTTGTTTTTAAGAGCTTTGAAAACGGTTTCAGCTGTGTGGCATGTTGTTGTAGTGTGGTCAGGTTTTACATTATATATTACATTACAATTACGTGCATCATATGCCAAGAATAGACTGTCAAGAAGCTCGGAGCTATTTGCAACTGATTCCTTTTGTGTTACCTCAAAAAGTAACTAAACCCCAGAGTTTTGGATGAAGTGCCTCTACCTTGGAAACAAATGAAAAAAATTGCCTCCAGAACATGCAGAAAGTATCAACATTAGCAAGATTAGGAGAGGTGGGGTGGCCAGTTGCATCTATCGTCTGCTCATTTTGCAGACAATCACAGCACAAGCCTTTCCTCTCTTTTCTGGAGCCATCAGCACAATCTAAACCTGGTGAACCAGTGTTAATGACTGAGTATCTGGTGATAGTAATGTTCTTTCAACAGTGACAATAGTGTGGATGGAGCACCAAGTTGTTTGATTTTACTAATGTAGCGTGCTCTAACTCTTGCTAGTTAGCTGGTGCTGTATAAATCACCTGGCTCCAAATCAGTCCACAGCAAAATTAAAATGCAACAGCTGGGTTTCAACCACTAGAGGGCAGTTTCTATGCATATTTATAACACAGTAGAACGAGAATACTTTGCACTAAAATGTCAAGATTTGGACCTGAATCCGTCAACAACACTACTACATACACAAATACATTGGTTTTCAGCTGAAGAACGTGGTGTAGGGGGTTAGGGGTTGAGTTACTCTTTCATGCCTCATCATTTTGGTGAAAAATCATGCGAGAATTGGTTAGGACACACAAACACACACACCAACACAACACACAACACCATAATGTCCATCCACCTTGAACTTCCTCATGGACTGGTAGAGTCGTCCTAGGTTGCCGTAGTGTTTGGCAGTCTGGACGTTGAACTCTCCGAAGGCCTTCTTTGCCAGCTGCAGTGAGGAGAGGTGAAGATCATGAGCCTCTTGAAGAAGGCGCTCCTCTGTCTCCTTATTGTGACAGTCGATGGCGATTTCCTCCAGAATAAGAGCTGAGGGAAATACAGCAAGCACATATTAGACTTCTCCCCAGGGCTGAACAGTGGAGCCACAGCGAGACACACACACACACACACACACACGCACGCACACACACGCACCATGAATTACATGTATACAACCACAGTGACACAAAATCATATTTTTCCCCATTTGTTTTAAGGAGATGAAATCATAAAATAGGACACAGACATTCAAATGTTAATTTTAAAACATCAATAGAGGCTTATAATGTGAAAAAAGACATTTAGTAAAGCCATACATTAAACAAAGTACACTGAGCTGTTGTTGCCTGTTGGGCTTATGAAATGAGCATATATTGTTATGCTAAGTGTAGTACCTGAGGGTTTCTGAACATTAATTGTTTTAATTAATTTCCAATAGTAAATACACATACATTTGCATAAAAGAAGAATATTTGTCCACTCCCATGTTAATAAGAATATTAAATCCTTGACAAATCTTCATTTAAGGTACATTTTGAACAGATGAATTGCAACTAATGTGTGCTGAACTATGGACAATCATGCGATTAATGAAATATTTAAATCGATGGACAGCCCTCATGAACTTTCCTGAGGGACATTCCATTATCCTCGTTTTAAGACAGATGCCTGCCTGACATTCCCCCCTGTACCCTCCACACAGTGGGCAGAAGCCCAGAACCTCCAGGAAACTCGCCTCACCTTTGACTCTCTTGGAGGAGGCCAGCAGCAGATGGTCCTCAGGCAGAATATGAGTTATGATGTCTATGGCACGTTCCGCATGGAATCTGAGGGACAAACAGCAGCTGATCCAAACATTTCATGAAACTCAAGACTTGACTGGGAACTGTATTCTACTCAGGATAAACACTTCCAAGAAAGTCAAGTGTTTCCCATGAGGCAAGCTGTTTTGAAGCTCACATCAGGGTTAGAGAGTGTGTCAGTGAATCAGTTCAAACATACAAAGAAACACGATTCCCATCATCCATGTCTAAAATAAAGATATTGCTTTTGAATGTATGAAATGGCCCACGTCCAGAGCATGCAGCCACATAACATAACTCCTAGTACAGTGAGTAGCAGAACAGAAGGGCACAGTGTGAGTCATGGTCTTGTGCTACATCTACAAGGGAGCTCATGTCTTATGGAATTAGCTGGCTGCTCTACAAACAGTTCAGTTAGTGAGATTCATTGTACTCACAGAGCGTTGTCAAATTTCCCAGAGCTATACTGGTGCACATATGAGGAGTAGGCCAGGTCTTCATGGGCGGTGGCAACGTGGATGTTCTTCCCCCCGAACACAGACTGTCGGATGTCCAACGCTGTCTGCAGATTGTACAGAAAGAAAGAACTTTGAATTTGACATAAAAATAAAAGCATTCAAGATTAATGACTCGACTAAAGAAATAGAAGTTGACTAAGAGGGGCCAGCCTTACGACTTACCTGGTAAATAGCAACTGATTGGCATATGTTGTCTACATTTAATAAGTAAAATCCATAATCTAGCAGCGTATCGGAGTACTTCGGATGCTTGTGTCCAAAATGTTCTCTGCGAGACACAAAACAGTAAATCAGAACTCACGATCAGAAAGAGAAGAAGAATAATGTAGAGTCTTTATGAGACACAGCGGGTTACCTCGCAAGAAACACGGCGTGTTTGATCAGCTGCTCTGCTTTCCTGAACTCTCTCTTGACCACGCAGGCCTGCAGCGGAAAGACGACACATTTCTTTACAACACTGCTGTCCTGCAGACACATCCTGCAAAGACACTGTTCCCCAATAACAACTCCATATTAGCATGTAATATAGAAGAACATATTAACCTTGGAGGCTTGCCGGAGCACATCAACCACTACTTTGACAGGCAGCCCCGGACTGATTTCCTTCATAGCCTCTATACACCACCGGTATGCCTGGAAAATGCAGGTAAAAGATATCTGGAGTGGAACAACTCTGCGATGCTGTAAACCACTCACACACACGATCATTCATATTAGAAGCACTTGCCCTTCTAGTGTACAATGGTCAGACATGTTTACCTCGTCGTAGTGGCTTTTGGCGAAGAGCAAGGCACAAAGCTCGCCGTACAGCGCCGCCTTGTTGGCCAGGTGGCCGTGTTTGGCTAGCTTGTCCATGTAAGACTGAGCGAGCTTGAAGGTCTCCTCCCCCAGGTGGTACTTACAGTTGCCATTGCGGACATGAAGCAGCCTGTACACACAGCGGAGGGAAGTAGGGATGTCACGATAGGGAATTTTCATGTCACGATTATTGTCAGAGGAATTATCATGGCTTCATGTTTTTCACAACTTTTAATCTGAATAATTCTAACAGACCTATAGCTAATGAACTAAAATATTTAGGAAATCAATTTCAGCAACTTGACTTGAAAAACTTGAAAACTTGAAAAAAAGAGAAACAATGTGGGGTCATTTCTGCACTTCGAACAATATTATCATGCTTTGTATTTCAGTCTGTACAGTTAACAAAAGCTGTCAGACGAAGAAGAAATGTGAATGAATGACTTTTGTTTGACTGGTTTTACTTTGACCCAAATCGGCTTCATTTCTCTGTAGAGCATTAGTAGCGGAGTAAAAAGTACAATATTTACCATGCGCAGATGTTTGAGTCGCAATGTCAACACACACACACACACACACACACACACACACACACACACACACACACACACACACACACACACACACACACACACACACACACACACACACACACTTTGTGCTCGTGGATATTTACATTGACTTGCGCTCATGCAGACGCCCATTACTGAATGAGTGCAATAATGACATGGGACGGATACCATATTAAAACACAAACGCCCTAGGGAAGCCATTCTGTCAACTGTAGCAATTAAAACCTGAGCAGCAACAGCAGCTACAGTGGTGGAGGTTGCACCACTAATTAGGACAAACATGGAGGAGAGATTGCTGAAGTGAAGAAACCTGCTATTTACGGATTTTTGGTGAAGCTTAATTAACAGAAACTGACCTCCCTAGTCTGGGGCTGGAGAATTCTTGGTAGATTTAACCACACACTAAATGTCCAGAGCGTTTGACACTGACCTGACGCAGCATTCCACAGCCCGGTAGCAGTGGAGGACCTCACTGTGGAGCGTGCACAGCTGCAGGCACGACAGAAACACTTTCTCTGCATCTCCATACCAGCCCGCATCCGACAGGAAGCCGCCTACAATCAAGAGGCATCAGGTTAGTCCCACCGTCTCCCAATCAGTGGGGAGATTCAGTATCGCCCGTGATTAAAACATATGCTCTATATTAAATGTATTATCCAAATGCTCTATTCAAAATAAATCTTACAGTGCACACTATGTGGAGTAGCAACACATCCTAAGGTAGCTTATCTCACAGCTACTTGTGGAAGAGACAGAAAGTCGTTTGTAGAACTCGATCACCAAACACACATCAAATGGATCAGTCAGACGAGAAGACAGCGCTAACACGTGTCCTACTGCCTCCTCTTCTGAAGACAACGCTCTCATTTTTCAAACGCAGTGAGGGCCATGGGTTGCTATCCAGCCAAGGTACTGCTCAACAATCATCCAACCAAGAGGTTATAGAATATGAGGACATATTCCATAACATCAAAGATCAGACATCCTCTCTAGAACCTGTGCTGAGAGCATGGTTAACCTGGAGAAGCTTGAGTCGATAAACCCACAGGGCTAGTGCATATTTTTAATATCATCAGCAATTATATGTGGAGGCACCGTTTTAAATGTAATGTCAAGTCTGTTTTACTTCATAGTGCGTCGTCTGCATAAATGTGGAACATTTTAATATATTTTAAGTAATCAAAGTTCCTGTAGACTGCTGGAAATGATTCAGCTCATGTGTGATCCCTGGTGGATTTTTCACCAGAGCTAAGCTGACGATAACACCAGCGTGAGGAATGAAGGGCTTCCAGAGATGCACTTCTGATATTATTTTTATTTTATTTCTTTCTAAAAACTATACACAAACATTTTTATAACTTTTCTCTTCTGAAAAACTTAAATTAAATTTTATGTTCATAATAAAACATTGACAATTAATGTATTTTTATTTTCTCCAAAAGCGCACACAGTCACATGACCTTCTCCGTTTTACTTTCCCAGAAGAAAAGCGGTGCAACATATTTATTCAACAACACAAGTAAACTCTGGTGGTATGTGCAAACAAAGTGTTTGGCTTCCCTCCGTGCTACCACATGCTGTGTGTGTGTGTGTGTGTGTGTGTGTGTGTGTGTGTGTGTGTGTGTGTGTGAGAGAGAGAGAGAGAGAGAGAGAGAGAGCAACAAGATATACAACACTGATCGACTGGTCACCGCTCACAGCTGACGGCCGATCGATCAGTGGATATCTAATGACCACCACAGTCAGAGACAGTCTGTGACTGACCCCCCCCATTTACCCAGCACAAAGCCAAATTGGATGGCCTTCTCTTTGACGTGGGCGTCAGACTCTGCGATGTAGGAGCAGCGGCGGCTGAAGGAGTTTGCCAGAACTGAGGCCACTTTCACACCGTGGTCCATCAGCGCCTGGAAGCAGTGGTGCAGGAGGTGTCTGCAGGGGAGAAGACCAAAGAACGGACCGGGTCAGAGGAAGGCACAACCATGTGGTAGCGATTAATAGTTGGTTTGTTACATTTAAGCCTTCACCTATAAAAGAACGAATCATTAGTCTGAACAGACATCAGGCTAATCAGTGAATAACAATGCTGATGACTACTGCCATTGTGTTCTCATTCAGCCCATCACTGCACAGATAACACTGTAAAACAGCATCAATAATGTACCTTAACCTGAAGGGTCATTTTATTGTTACATGTTACCACGCTCTTATACCAGTGTTCACAAACCCTGATGGAACTAACCCAACAGGTCCCAGCAGAATTCCTAAAGCTAATATATGATCATTCAAATAGTTGCGATAAATTATCTGTTGATGGATTGATAAATTGTTGCAGCTCCGCAATATACAGAAATATAAGAGTTACTTCACTAGAGAAGTAGGAGCTATGTATTTATTAGTATTTAGTTGTTTTACTTACAATAAGTACTATTGTTTGGCAGATTATTCAAGATGTTTGCTCTATTTAGTTTGATTTTTGCTTCATTTAGATACATCTTTCTTTTGCTAGTTATTTGTATTGTATAAACTTTTTCTTGTTTTGTGTTATTATTTTCTTGCTTTGCTTCGTTTATGAATTGGGTAACACTGTGGGCACCTGCAGTCAGGACCAGTACCAGAATGCAACGAGGTGGGCCGAAGTTTGTTTTTTAAACCGGAGCAAGAGAAAAAAATCATCATGTACACTGACCTCTGGCCAGCGTACACCACATACCCATGATGCATCAGTGGCCCTTTGATTTAGATTTTTCTGATAAATGACTACTACAGGAAACATTTGGTAACGGTGGTTTTGGTACGGTCCGTACACGAGGGAAGCGATATCAAACCGGAGCCTCCGTTTAGTGAACACAGCTTTCAGCACAAACTGCTGTTAACTATCTGTGTGAGGGACCAGTCTCCAAAAGTAGGACGACTGATGGGTGAAAGTGAATGGTGCTTGGTCCCCTTACGTCCTTACGTCCTTACCTTTTGTCTGAAGCCCGCAGTACTTTAGCAAACACCTCCAGCTCACAGAACTCCCCCCCCAGCTGGCAGAGCCGGCCCTGCTGGTACAGCTGAGACACAGAGATGAGGGAAAACTTACTGTAGAAAGACCTAAAACATAATATTCCAGAAAGTACTGTATGATTTCACAAATGTATTTCTGTAAAGCAGCATGGGATCATGGGAGGTGTCCTCACCACCACACCGCTATGGCATTGATTCTCTCCTTATTTACTGAGTAACGTGTGCTTTCCGTTGAATATAGTGACTTACAGTTCAGTGTATTGTGTACTAAACTACTGCACAGTAACATTATTGATCATTATTGGGCTAAAGGTTGGGCTCAGTTGGTTAGCCTCCAGTCACCCGCTGATGTGCTCTTCTCCTGCTGGCTTTGCGGTGGACTTCTGATGAAGACGGACAGCTGGCACACAATCTCCTGGACAAACTTTGAGTATCCACATTTTTCCATAAGAGTTCTATAGTTATAAAGTGTTTCGCTGACCAGCATTTCATTTCCACACAATGTGTAGCATGACCCCACTGATTTCGCAGTTGTTTCCATTGGGTGTACTCAGAGACCTGGCGACTGTACTATGTTGTACTGTACTATGAGATCATCAGGCAGTTCTTGGAGGAGGTCACAGCCTTAGACGCAAGATTCAAGACCAAAGAGGCAGATGCAGTGTGGACCAGACGAGAGGAGGAGCTGCGAGTAGGGCCTCATGAGGCGTTCATGGTCATTAGTAATCTTTCACTCCTCTTCCATTGGAGATCAATGGATACGACTCCATAATCTATTGAATACAGAATAAAGGTGAAGTGACCCAGGCCCAGCAGATGGAACAGAGACACCGGGTGACTGTGATGACGAGTCATCTAATGAAGAAGCTGCAGTAGCAACACTGGTGCAAATATATGCACACATCCTGTTTCATCCAACTTCATTTTCAGGAGTCTTATTCTTCCTTTTGTGAAGAAGAGCTGCTGAGTGAGATGAGCCTCTGTGATGGAACGGTCTGAAGTACGCAGCAGTGGAACACCGACTGGAAGTGTCGTTTCACATTGAAACGATGATCTTCTACACATCTTCCCTTGTACTATTAATTGTTTTGTTGGGGCTGCAGTTATCTGGTAATCTCAAGGTTTAATGAACATTTATTAACAATATATTGTATATTATAGTAATATAATTCATTTAGACTGTGAAACCTGATCTGTATTTTTACTGTTTACTACATGTAATTTGTGGAGCTTTTATTCACAGTAACTTGACCGTATCTGAAGAAACTTTGAGCATGGAGACGTGATGCTGTCCTCCAGCTGTCTGAGTGCTACAATCGCTGATTCAATCCAGTGTTGGAAAAGATCATTTGGTTTTGCTGTTGCTACCTAAATCTAATGTTAATGAATAGTACCATCACAGTACAGGACCAATGGGATCAGTTAGAGAGAGAGTTTGATGTCACCTGGATGGCAACAAGTTCTCCAAAACCTGTCCCAGGAATAAATGATGTATTCTGGTGTCTGGTTAGGGAGGTTTGTCTATCTATGTCCAGAATACACCATAAATGAGCTTAATAGGAAAGTATAAGCAGGTATAGTTATATCTTCCATGTCTGAAGACCAAATTTTATGATCTCAGTATTTCTATTTCTAGTCCTGATTATGGCTCGAAGGCAGCACTGTTTGGACATTTTCTTTCAATGTGGCATTTAATGAAATGTAGAGAACAAATATGAATGTTTTCAAAGTTACAGTATATTGCTGTTGTTATGGCAAATTGACATCTAACTGCTCTAATAAACTCTGATGTGTTGTAACAACTATGTCTGAGAAAGGCTCCTTCTAATAACGTGTGTCAAAGCAGATCAGGAAGAGAAAGCTCACTAAACGCTGTTAGTTTACATGACAACGTTGGCACAGTTCACGTAACGATCAGTCACACGGTCATTGGTGTGATCAGCTAACAGTTACACGATCGATGTCGTCCATGATGTCCATGGCTTCACTGTCAACAACCGTCCATTGACGTTATACAGATATACTAACTCGCTATGTTGTGTTTTAGGAGAATGGAAGCTAACTGTTAGTTAGCCAGACCTACAAAAACCTGTTTCTCGTCTTCGAGAGCTAGCTTAACGTTCTGGTAATGTAGCTAGCGTTAGCAGTTAGCGGCTGATGACACAAACTCCTACAGTGTGGTGGCTGTCAGATACACCCGAGCCTCTCGACCGCTGAGTCTTACCTTATAATAGACATCAAACTGTATATTTTCTGGGAGCGAGCGGATGTCCCTTCTCGATCGGCTGTAGTTGTCCACCACAGCCGAGATAGCGGTGTTGTACAGTGTTTCTGGGATCCATTCGAGCTCCACCGCAGCCATGTTGTTTTCCCTCTCCAAAAAAACCCTCCCCGACTCTCCCTGCACGCGCTACCTCACTGTGATGAAAGCACTTCCTCCGCGCGTCCTCATACAACACTCGCTTCAGAGTGAGGCTACGTAGAAGTGTCCTATCGCCAATTTACCGATACGATTCTAAACCCGCTGCTCCATCTCCATCTTTCTCCTTCATCTCCTGTTAGTCGTCGACCCGACACCGTCCCGACGCACACACTTCACGAGCGCTGACGCAGTGACGTAATCGTGCAATCGCTGCTAAACAGCCGCTCATAGTCCCAGTGATCACGTCTATAAACAAAGGAGGAGAAGGGCATCCATACCAATAATCACATCACAGGCTTTCCTTTGTAGTTCAGTCTTAATTTCAGTCGATGTATGTTGTACTGCCCAGTTCTTTGCTTTCCTAAAATTGGGAGTTAGATGACATATCAAAATAGTTAGAATCCCTCCGTGATTTATCTGATGGAGATGCAATCATACTCAAAATCAAGCTGAAAGTTAGTCAGTAATGACAAAAAAGAGTGTCACAGTCCAAAAACTCACACTTTAGGAGATTCAAGTGATTAAAGACAAAGCAGGGTGGTGTTGAGACTTTATACTGTATAATAAATGATGTGGGGAGTGATGAAACACATGGTAGTTCCAGGTAGTGAAAGAATGGTTGGATGGGAATCATCTAGTTTGTATCAGTGATGGCAGAAACACAAGAATAGTAAATACAGGCAAGGGATCTGTTTTAGATGTGATGCTTGTGACTGACACCGAAGCACCAACTTGACTGGCACGTGCATCAAGATTGGATAGTGACCATTATCCAGTATAGAGTAAATAAATACAGCAACAGTATTAATGGGACAGTGATAAGAAGAGACATATCATTTGTACAGGGCCGTACCACAAAGGATAATGTAAACACTTCCAACTGACAAAATAACATTATATGCTCGTAATTATGGATTAGAAAAGGTGTAAATATGAAAAATATAGATTAAAATCATTAAGACAGTGCATAAAGTTGCAGCAGAATTAGGTTAAAAAGTGTGACACTACTTTCCTTTCTCCACTTCTATGGATGTTTATGCATTTTGAGAATAATGGACAGTTACAAGCAACTTAATAGGTCACAAAAACTCACAGGGACTTGATGTGGACTTGAGTGTCACATTTTATGTTTATCAAGTTTATAATGCATCTACTTTGACATGTACTTCTTTAGATTGTGTTTATTTTTCTAATTATTTTATTTGAATCTCCCCCTCCCTCTTTATTTTACTTAATATTGTATTCTTCATTGATTAATTTTACTACCATGTGTTGCATTGGTATAGTTGTTGTTCCTGGTTTTGATGTCTGTGTGTGGATGTGCATGTGGATGTATGTGAGGATTTGTAAGTTCTGTAAAATGATAATAAACAAAGTAAAAGAAAGTGTAACGGGTGTGACAATGAGAAGGAAGATTCAAACACAACGTTAAAGTTGTAGTATTCAAACAAAACGGCTGAAATGTAAAGTGATGTCCTCAGCATGAGACCACTGTGGGATATTATGTGTGACAGTCAAAGCAAAAGCAGCAGAAGAAATGTCACTTTACTTCAGAAAGCGGTTTATTTAAATAGGGTCATTTCCAGAGAAGTATTTTTCACATTTACACTGTACACATGCACGTTAGGCTGTTAGCACAGCCGTCTGAATCAGGGCGTGAGTAAATGAGTACACTAAGATTTATGACAACAAAACATATATAAAAGTCATACAGGGTCCCGAGCAAAGTAACAGACTGTATTTGCAGAGAGGATGTGTCAAATATAAACATTATCACTCATTTCATATTTTTCAACCAATCCACAATGCTACTAATTCCTGTTAATTGCACTTAGCTCAATGGAAATGCATTATCGTGTAACAAGGCTTTACAAAGACATTATTTTCTTGCAGGTAATATTTCTCATCTGATTCATACACAGTCGGTCCATCAGAGGCAAACTGTCCTCAGATCAGTGAGGATTCCCTTCCACCTAATAAAGTTTAAATGATGTGACCTCACATATCCTACATTTGCTGTGTTTTCATTTTAGACTCCGATCATGTCATCCGCTGCTAGCTGCATCATTTTCACAACGCATAAAAACAACAGTCTTCTCAAAGATCATTCAGTTCACCATAACAGTGCAAAAAGAAATCTCCTAGAAAGTCCATGCACTGTGTGTTTACTCACAAACGAGCCCTGTGCTTACATCAGTAACCATACAGCCGACGCTGCAGCAAGGAGGGACAGTGGCTTGTATAAGGAGAATGAAAAGGAAATCTGAGTCAGCCTCAACAAAACAAAGAACACGTATTGCATCCCGTCTGTAGGGGCCGACATGCTGGAGATGGAGCCGTATCGGTACTCTAACAGACGGTCAAACAACCTGACAGAGCCACCTGGACGCAGCAAACGCAGAGGGAGAAACCATCATTACAGAGACAGACGTAGCAACTCCTGCAAACGCTTCAGCACAGACGCTGATGGAAACAGACACGCCCCTAACCTGATGTAGGACGAGGTGGAGTGAAGACACCAAAACAACTCAACTGTAACGCTTCATGACAATCTCCAACATTGTAATATGATTAAGAGAGTGACTCCAGATGCATTGTGCAATTAAAACTTAAAAACATCTTCCATTCTGTCATATGCATACTATCAAAGAATAAAAGTGCTACCAACACCTATTACATGTATTTGTACATCAATACACACAATGTAGTAGCTTACGGGTCTGTGACTGTAGCAGCACCTTCAGTTTATATTCAAGACAAATCTCCAGTGATTAAATAAAATGATAAAAATAAAAATACATACATATGTTTAAACCCAGGGTGTGCACACAATGGTATATATATATATATATGTTGTGGAGCTCATCTTAATTCTCACATTTTATCATCGAACAAAAAGAGAATGTACAAAAATATATATTTCTTTTACATGAACATTACCAATTACTTCATACTCAACTGTACAATTCATAATAATTGCACCGGCATCATTAGTCATACCTATTTCTTACAACGGTTACCAGTAGGAGGAACCATTAAGACACCTATAATCAGCAAACAAACTAGATCTGCTGTGTGAGAATGAGCTCTCCTTAAGTTTTCATATGTTTGTTGTCCCGGTGCTGAGCAAGAAGACACGTCTCTCCACAGCCTTTACAGCAAGGCTGGTTTGCACTGTGAGAATGTGCGGGACACTTGCAGACATCAGGAACAGAAATGCCACTGGAGACACGGTGGACTGTGGAAGGCAGCAGGTTGATGTGTGTGTGTGTGTGTGTGTTTCAGCACACACACACCGTGGTCTTGTTATGCTGCTGGAGAATGGGTGAGACGTTACTGGACTCCTTCTGTTTCTTCTCTGCGTTGTGCTGGACCAGCGGCAGCCTGTCAGCAGTCCTGCGTCGGGCCTTCTTAGCTGTCCGGCCCGGTGATGATCGCTCAGTAGTTCTTTTAATGTCGGGCGTCCTCTCGCCAACTGTCCTGTCAGTGGGATCGGACTGACTGGGCAACTCAGCGCCACTGTTTGGACACAGTGGAGTCAGAGTGAACATGTCAGACAGATTCATGTGGTACAAGCTGTTGCTTCCCGATAGTCCGTCCCGTCGCTCCAAGGCAGGGAGGAGCTCACACATGGCCGAGGGAGAGTCTTCCTCTAGAGAACGCTGCAAAAAATATATATATAAATAGTTAAGCCCTAGCCCTTAAATAACACACTCAAAATGAATCAGGAATGAATGATAATGAGGCCAGTGAACGTCCTCTACTACTCTTTCCTATGACTGACTTTAAATTAGACTAAAATACACCATTTACTCAGGCGGTCTCCATGTTTTGGAAATGTTTACTGCTTAGATGGTGACTGTTTACAGGTAATCTTAATTGAAAACACTAGTTATTTCCATATAGCCATGTAAAAAAAGAACATGAATCTTGCAGAAACGTTGAAATAGTAATAAACACAATGAATATGGATCAATATTCACATATGACTGAGTAGCTCCATGCTATACAGGCACATAAATGGAGGTTGCCAGGCCCCACAGTGGTGTAGGAGGTGTCCACAGATTTAACTCAGCAAGCTGAAGAGAATAACAGAAGGCTTGTTGGAGTAGGTGCAAGTCAGCCTAACTTGAATAAGGCACTTGGTTCTCACAAGTTAACTAGTTCAAAAGGCTGGTCAAATAAGGCTTCCAAATACTGAAGTTGCATTATTTATCAAATGACACCTATGGGAGAGGTAACTGCCTAAGGTGTTGTCTGCAGACAGGTGCGTGCATCTGTGTGTTCTTCACATATCTCGAGAAGCGTCCATCTGATGGACCGCACTCTTGGTGGATGTTCTGCTGGGGTCAGTTCTCTTGGGCTGCTGGATACAGCCTGCTAAAGCTGGATTCTCAATAATGTTACAACCGAACCTCTCAAGCTCACGATAACAGCCCACACAGGAACATGTAAATGGTTTCTTTCTTGCATGAAAACACATTAGAACTTGTGTAAAAGTGATCTATTAACAGCTTTTCTTAGCAGTACTCCATACTTTCTTTGTGAAGTGAAACGATTATTTAATAATAGTAAAACTATTAATACTGCACTATGCACAGTAAAAGTTTTGCTTCAAGTGCAGAGTGAAAGAGGGGCATTACTTCTGTTCACGGTGGAGCTTTACATTCATAATGCTGGATAGTTAAATGAATAATGATTCATCACATCTTAATGTCATGTGTGAGTAACATCTCTGACCTCTGAAGTAGAAGTACACAGTAAGTAGTATACAGTTGAGTTGCACATTTTTAAAGTGCTTTTTGGGGTACATTGACAATTATTTTCATATACAGTTTACACACCATAATAGATCTATAGCTGTTTGGGGCCCTTTTAGTGGGGGCCACAGGCAGTCCCCTACCTTGCTTACGATAGAGCCAGGCCCTGGTGTTTTTTTCATGAACCAGAGATTTCTCCACCGATGTTTCTGGCAGTGATTAGCCAGGACTTGGGTGTGTTTTGGAGCATAATTGGAGTTATTGATTTGGGGACCCCCAGGAAAACCCGTCTAGCTCTCCTTTTCACCCTTTCTATAACTGGGAATGTTGGTATTAGCAGTGGTCGAGGAAGTGCTCAAAGAGAGGCATTGTCAGCACAATCTAACTGTAAAGCAAGAAATCTGTCTATCTATGGGCATGTTTATGTATGTCGGTCATTCTTTGCATATCTTGAGAACCTTTAATCCAATCTACTTCACACTCGGTGGGGGTATTGCTGGGGACCCCATGGGGACGAATTTGGTGAAGCAGTGAACAACGCTCTGTGTAGCTGTGTATTATCGCGTGAGGCACCGTGGCGCCAGCAATCACTGATGGAGCACAAGCTACGAGCGCTCACAAACTTTGATGCTCAACCACTGTTCGTCGCATTATTCTCCAGAACAAAATATTCCGTGAGGAAGCCAGAAATCAACAGGTGTTTCCGGCAAAATGCCATAAACCCACCTCCTTAATGCCGGGGAGGTATTTTAACTAACTGTAAACTGATATCTCATATTCATGGAAATATTTGATCGCCTTTATACAAGCTCTGTAAAGAAAGTCAAGTATTCATTGTATTGCAATGAAACAAAGATTGATTATCCTGTAAACAAGTTGAATTGGCTGGCAAAATATTTGTAACATGATATTTAAAACCTTCCGTTTCTAAAGCATTTAAAAAGCCAGTGTCAGTATGGCAAGCAAAAACCACGCATTACAAGCGGCGCCTCATTGACTGCAGTTGCTGCTGGACGATGGATATACCAACGTTACGACCAAACTCTTCTTCACATCCGGAACCAGGATCCACACAGTCCTGGTCTGAAGTGGAACACGTTCCAAACGGCCACACAAACCCACAAAGCTGTATGCATAATGCCAGGAGCCAGGCAATACATTAGCAGACACTGCACTAGTGTTTATTATTAGGGCAACGCTTCTGTTATGAACCTTTGTCAGGCATTGACTATGTGGGAATTCAACACTTTCTCAACTTATTATTGAAAATTGACTGAATATTGAAAATGGAACCGTCTTCAAATTAAGAGTCCTAATTTTCTTATTATCCAAAATAATGTCTCAATATCCCACATTGTGGTTTCATCATTTTGGGAATTCTTGGGTGTAATACGTCCCCCTGCCCTCACCTGAAGGAGAGGAGTGTCAGCGCGTGATAGGGAGGTGGGAGGACACTGGGACACCTTGGCTAAGTCCAGCAGCACCTCCTCATGGTGCAGCACGTCCTGGGAGGTCCCGGGCTCCTGCAAGGCGATGACGATGGCGCTGGTGTTGTCAGCGCGCAACATCCGCTGGCGCCACCGCAGCAGAGCGTGGCTGACCAGCTGCCGGGCACTCGATACCCCGCATGGTGCCTGCAGCATGGAAGGCTGTTATTGGTCTGATATGAGCTGGACATTACATAGACTATTACTCTGTTAGTTTACTTGTCTAGCCCTTTAATCTACTACAGACCACAATCCAGGCAGCTAGGAAAGGAAGGCATCCATCTATAATGATCCAAAATGATAACAGCTAAAGAGTAACTGCTCTTTGCTGGTGTAGCTCTCCACTCACCATGGCCTCATCATTGTTCTGACACATGGAGATAGCCTCTTGAGGCGGCACCATGTTCCACAGACCATCACTGCCCAGGATGATGTAGCGGTGTTTTCTGGGGTCGAGGGTCACCACACTAGTATCTGGCTCTGGAGAAACCACAAACTCCCCGCTGTAGAAGTCATAGCTCCACAGATCACCTGTTGCAGAGAGGAGAAACATAGCTGCCCAATGGGTTTTTTGATCACTGGGGTCCAAAAACTCTGGAATGATGTACACTCCTTTGTCAAAACTCTCTGAATTCTCTTACATCCCTGATGATAGCTAATAGCTCGTTATAAGACAAGGCATAACAACATTATTCCAGTCATTCATTCGTGCTGCCTTGGGAACAGGTTATTTGCTGTGATAACCGTGATAGTAACTTTTCTTACCAAGAGCTCGAGCTACTGCCAAGAAAGGTATCTGGTCAATGACAGTGCTCCGACGCACTGGGCCGTTGTGACTCAGCCTCGGCCTCTTCCAGACAACCCGGTTCACTCCAGATTTTTTGATAACACTGTTGGCAGATAAATAGAGAAGAGAATGGGTAAGATAAGCCACTGATTGAGTATCCAGGAATTTCAGAAAGTCTGTCTTAGACATTATGGGTGGGTTGCAACAACAAGGACTACACTATGCTGCCAGCGGGGTAGAATGAGCTGCATTTGAATAATACAGGAAACTGGAGGGGCAAGTAGAAAAATACAGAATAAAACTAGCAGTGCTGAAAGTAGTATCTTCCTAAATCTGACAAGAAAATCGCTGCATTGTAACTGATGTCACAAATAAATATGTCCATTTCCACCATCGGGTTGTCCTATGACAGTACTAAGAAATAAAAGCTTTCCCTCAATGCCATGGCTTATTATTGCATATAATATGTATTCAGCAAGAAGATAAACATCTGGCGGGCCGATAACCGTTAATGCATTTTTTCTCCTCCAAAAAGTACAGTTAGGCTTCACCATGTGGATAAAGGATCTGTCCTGTAACCATTTCCAACTTGAAATAAAGAGAAGGGACATGCAGACATGTTGGTGCTGCACATTACGCCTTTCGGTTTTACCAATTTCAGTACCTGCAAATCTTCAACAACAAATGGTCACTTATGTGGAAGAGGATTTGCCTTACATGTTGAGGTGAAGAAGGATTAATTAATATCCATGCATACCAAATATGATCGACGTTAGGTTCCACGGCCCTACTGCCCAGGCCTCATGTTTTGTCGTAATATGATTTTAATGCAGCACTTCTCTCCACCAGCTTATTCATGTACTGCACACTTGGCATTCCCGATAACACCTTGTCTTGTTGTCTAAATCTTGTTATATGTTATGCAGTAAAGCAGCATTATAGTTCAGCAGTTACAGCACAACTATAAATCCCCTTTAAAGCTGTGGAGTTTACCATGTCATGTAAGGATACAAGTCTGGTTGTTGTCATCCAGGCGCCTATCACTAGGACAACATCTTATCAGTAAACATTGTCCTTGAAGCAGATAACATTTTGATATGCTATTGCGCAAAAGAGGTTACAATGGTCACAATTGCTTTTTAGTTGTAAATGGGGTCTGGTGGGGGCCTTGGGAATGAATAAGCTGTTACTAAACTAGCATTTGTCTCAATCCAAAAAAAAACAACAACTTACATTTACCCTGAATTTCCAACATCTGCTGCAGTGTGTGCTTTATCAACTTACAACTTAAATTTACTCTCACAGAAAATGATGAACAGTTTGAATTAACAGGAACCCTTATGGCAGCTAACTCAGAACAGGAATCTCCAACTGAAAAGTTTGTTTTGTTCTGAGCAATGATGTGCTGGCCTGGCTGCAAAAACCCTCCTTCTAATGTTAATACTATGTAAAGACAAGGTGAGTTGTTGGTGACGCCTTACCTCCCTCCCAGACCTTCAATACGCTCCCTCTCTCTGGGTAGCTCAGGTTTGTGGTCTTGTGTGACTTCCACAGCTCTGATGTACGGGTCTGAAGGGTCATCCTGGACCCCTAGAACCACCGCCGAGTCCCCGACGTGGGCCACATACATGCGGTTTCCGCGGATGAACACTACGCTGGCTGTGGTGCCCGATGTGCTCGGAAGGCCTGTGAGTGTCTTTGGCCATTCAGCTGAGAAGATGAAAGAGAGAACATGTGTATTTACTGAGCTATAACGCTTCCTGCTTACAAACAGAAGTAAACTGAACCACACATAACAGCACAGCAAAATGATGGGCAGAAAATAAATGCTCCTAATTTATCTCTTGCTAATCTCTATACATCTTCAAGGTATTTAGTCTGATGACAACGCTGTGAACTTAAGGTTCGTTTATTGGACCATCCTCTCCTGGAGCAAGTCTTTCCAACGTAATCCTAGTCAGACATGTGCTTTACAGACACTGTGTGTTGACACCATTGTGTGACCAGCTGTAAAACAGCTGACATGCCCAGGCACATCCAGGCAGACAGCCGCTGTCTGTACGACACAGCACACTCTGGCTACGTCATGATTGAATAGGTTTTCTAATGGGTAATAACAACATATGGAAGTGTAATCGAATAAACAATATCACACATCTGACTCGGAGCAAACAATACAATATTGGCCGACTTGTGGTGTGGTAGGTTAACTGGTCTCCTGTGTCCGCTGTGGCAGGCTTTGTTTGGAGCCAGTGGCTAGCAGTACACTGCTAACCTCGTTAGCTCTGCTGCCTTTGGTTGCTAAATCCATTCCTCATAAAGCATTTTATATTTAAAAGCAACACACATAAACAAAGACTAAAGACAGTTGATTTGGGACGGCTTTTTAAAAATGCACATAACCACACGTTCAAAGGAGAAGGACTTCATTGAGCCCAGAGAATCTTCTGGTAAATTCGGCTTTTATTTATGGGCCAGCAGTGCGCCCATGTAACGTTAACAGTTAAAACTTTTAGGATGTAACGCTAGGCCACAGACTGACTTACAGTCTGGTAGAGAGGTTAGGTGTGATGTTCTTTCTACTCAAACCGAGAGAGAGGCACATAAAACAGCCCACATTGACAGCTGATAAAGTTGTATGTCATGACATTGCAGTTGATAGTTGTAACGTTAAACTTACGTAGCTTTTTCCACATAGCGTGATGGCAGGCTACAAATCCTTTGCGTATAGCAGAGCAGACCTCCATGTCACAGTCTGACCAGAACCCCCGCTGCTTCTTCATGAACTCCCATAAATATTCTCGCGCAAACTGCGCAGCCTCTCGACCCCCGTGCCCGTCGAACACCGCGAAGAATGCTACGGAACGGCGGGAAGGACTCGCTGGGCTCGGCTGAGCTCGCGACGGGCTCTGAGCTCCCGGTAAAGTCGCTTCCACTATTATACCTTGGTTTTCCGTTCGCACGGGTTCACATGGTGCATCTGAAACCTGCAGCGACACAACGGGCTCACCAGTCCGCTCTGGATGCGTGTCCGCAGCCAAAGAACTGAACGTACAGTCTCCCCCACTGGTCTCTTCTGGCTCACCCGACGTCGGCTCGTCTTCTCCCGGCTCGGGCTCTACTATGACTTCGGTCACATCTTCCATGTATTTCCTGCCTCCTTGGTCGGTAAAAACACTCACCCGCATCAATAATGCGTTTTCCATAGCTCCGGAAATTAGTCGCTCTCCAATTTGTCGGTACGGTTAGCATATAAAATACCTGGAGCGTTGAGTTTATAGCAGCGCAGCGTCCTGCCTTTGTTTATGTTCCAGCGTAGTAGGCATGCTCAAACGCGTTGACGTCAGAATCGGTCTTCTTCTAGCACGTTGACGTGGTGGCGCCAATGCAGCTGTTGCCCTCTACAGGTTGGCCCACCAACTCAAGCAGCGGTTGTGCAAACGTGTAAATGTTCAGCAGAAATATACGTGTAAAAACAAAAGGTCAAGTTGCAACCATGGTTGAAAACAGCAGTCCACACTAAAACATTCGAAATAAAAGAGTAACATTGCCCCTTATTGTATTGGAGACTTTACGTACCCACTGAAAACATGCAGAATGCTCAAAAGTATTTAAAGAAAGACAATACAGAAGTGTGCTTTTCCTTTAAACAACTTCCACAATGTTTTACAGTAAGGATTTTACTTTGAAAGCAAGACTAGTCGCCTTACTGTGTGCTTCCTTTTAAGTAACGATACTCCAATGTGATGTGTTCAGTTATGTTCCTCCGATGTGACAAATGCCAAAGGTCTGGGCATATAGGTGTGGACGTATTGCAAAGTGCTTGTGGCATTGGTGGTGTTGAGCTACTTGGGTTGTCCTTGTTTGGGTTGTTTTTTGGGAGCGGCTGGGAGTTTGTAGATTTTGCGGTGGGGGTTGAAGCATTTTGAGTCCAACTGTATATGTTTTTTTATTTTTATTTTTATTTTTATTTTGATTGATTATTTTATTTCATTCATTTCTTAGTTTATTTTCAACGTATCCAACGGTCTCTCTGAGCTTTCTGTTGCCATTATTGCCTTTTTGCTGCTTTGACTGTCAAAGCACTTTGTGAATTCTTTTTTAAAGGTGATATATAAATAAAGTTATTATTATCATTATTATATGTGGCAAATGTGGAGGTGATCATAGATTTGAGGATTGTGGCGAGAATGTTACAATGCTAAATGTTGTAAATATTGTGGCCAGCACAATGTGACATATGGGGGTTGTGAAGTCAGTCACAACAAGTGAAGATAGTTAACAACATAAGTTATGCTGAGGAAGTGAAGAGAGTGCGAGAACAGAAGGGAAACGGAAGAAACACAAAATCGATCAAATATCTAAGATCAGAAGGAGATCAATTAGGTCGAGCTGAGAAATACTTGGATATGAAAGAGCTTTAGATAGATGGAAAACTGGGGGGCATTGGGAAAAGGACTGAATGATTATTCTTTAATGGTCAGGAATCCAAAGTATTTATTAAAGGTATCAGAAATAAACCAGAAATTATAAGTATTCAAGAAACTTGGCTGAAACCAGCATTCGATTTTGCGAAAGAAGAAATCTATTGAAGAAAGGCAAATATTGGGAAAGGATAGTAATTGAAGTATGGACAGAAGATGATATTATCAGAAAAGTAAACTTTTACAATCCCTGCAAAAAGCTGAGCTGTATTTTTACATGGATTTTTACATACAAGTGATTTGCTGTATATATTCCAATGCTCACATTACATTATGTTATAGCTATAATGATGGGAATGGAGAGGTGATTGAAGAGTCAAATGCCTCAATAATTAAAATGGTACGGCAACTGATGGGCTGTACATGTTTAGAAAATAATTGACAAGTGTAAAAGTACTAAATGTAATGAGATGTGTGGTAGAAGGTGAATGGGGGGCTGAAAGAAGAGCATTGAGAACATGTATTGAGGACTGATGAGATCAGTATTAGATTATGAGTGTGTAGCATTTGTATCTGCGGCAGAAACATCTCTCAAAAGGTTAGACAATATTCTGTACCAGGCTTTGAGACTACAGGTGATTTCAGAACAACATCCGCATTACAAGGAACATGGTGAAAATCATCCAACAGAACAGGTGGTGCACGAGTGCTGGGAGAGAGGGGGGACACAGACGTCAGGCTTTGGCTGGGTGGGGGACTAAGTGGCAAGAGATATGGGCAAGGCAAGGCAAGTTTATTTGTATCGCACATTTCAACAAGGCAATTCAAAGTGCTTCACATAAAACCATTAAAAGCATCAAAACACAAGGCAAAAAGGAGATTTAAAAACAATTAAGAACATTCATTGAAACATTAAAAACAGTCATTAAAACACAAAAAAGCAGTGTAAGAAATAAAATACAGTAGTAAAATGCAGAAAATTGATTAATATCCTTGAATCTGGTTCAATTAAAGGCAGCAGCAAACAGAAAAGTCTTCAATCTTGATTTAAAGGAGCTGAGGGTCTCAGCAGACCTGCAGTTTTCTGGGACTTTGTTCCAGAAATGTGGAGCAGAAAAACTGAACGCTGCTTCTCCATGTTTAGTTCTGACTCTGGGAACAGAAAGTAGACCGGTCCCAGACGACCTAATGGGTCGGGATGGTTCATAAGGTAGCACCAGATCAGAGACGTGTTTTGGCCATAAACCATTCAGTGCTTTATAAACGAACAACAGGATTTTAAAGTCAATTCTTTGTTGGACAGGAAGCCAGTGCAAAGACCTCAGAACTGGAGTGATGTGATCCACTTTCTTGGTCTTAGTGAAGACTCGAGCTGCAGCGTTCTGAATCAGCTGCAGCTTTCTGATTGACTTTTTACAGAGACCTGTAAACACACAGTTACAGTAGTCCAGTCTACTGAAGATTAATGCATGGACAAGTTTTTCCAAATCCTGTTGAGACATAAATCCTCTAATCCTTGATATATTCTTCAGGTGATAGTAGGCTGATTTTGTAAATGTCTTGATATGGCTGTTCAGGTCTGAATCCATAACTACACCTAGATTTCTGGCTTGGTTTGTGGTTTTTAACATCAGTGATTGAAGCTGAGCGCTGACTTTCAATCGTTCGTCTTTGGTACCAAAAACAATTACTTTAACTTTGTTTAATTGAAGAAAATTCTGGCACATCCAGTTGTTGATTTGTTCACTGCATTTACCCAGCCCTTGTATGGCATTATAGTCCCCTGGTGATATAGTTATGTGTGTCGTCTGCATAATTATGATAACACACTTTGTTGTTTTCCATAATCTGAGCTAGTGGACGCTTGTAGATGTTGAACAGAAGAGGCCCCAGTATTGAACCTTGGGGAACACCACACGTCATTTTAGTCAGCTCTGATGTGTAATTAGCAACAGAAACAAAGTATTATCGGTCCTTCAAGTAGGATTCAAACCAGTTAAGCGCTGTGCCAGAGAGTCCCAGCCCGATTTTTTGTCTTTCTAGTAGTATGTCATGGTCGACCGTGTCGAATGCAGCACTGAGATCCAGTAATACTAAGACTGAAATACTGAATACTAAGCAACAGGAGCTGCTGTGGTCCAGAGAGCTGAACGACAGTCTTTACAAAAGAACATCCAACTACCTGACTGTGTATACAGTAGAGCTGCCTGCTATTTTAATAGAGTTATATCAGTGGTGGGCCATCAGGGCCAGCAAAGCCTTCTCTGCTACAGAATCACAAAGTTATAGCTATTTTATGATTTCATAATTTTTCATAAATACACTACATGTATTATAATTTCTAAACATTTTTTCCCATTATCTTATTTTCTCATTGCACACCTACTGTCTTCCTCAGTTGCTCTGCTTCCAGCCTGCAGCTCTGTTTCCAGCACAGCTTGATTTAAGTAGAGCTTTTATCCAATCAGATTTCACCTCTATGTCTCTAGGCAAGAAGAGAGGCCTTCAGACTCACAAAAATGATAGTAGCGGTGAGTCCAGCCTCTGGGTGGGGATTTGTGTGATTGGTGGACTCGCCCCCAACACAGCTGTTGTCAGCAGATGGGAATAACCTCTCAGTGGACACCGAGCGCACCTTTATTCCAGAGGTCTCCCAACATGTAAGCTGTTTTCATGATTTACATTCCGGCGGTGTGAGCACTGCGATAATAGAGCGTGTTCCGCGTGTTCCTGTAGTCGCTGTTCCTGCAGGGAGTGTTTCCTCAACTACATGTACGGTTACTGTTGTACTTAATGGTCATTTCATATGTTATTATAGTCCCACAGTTGTTATAGTTTCGCCCTGATATGTTTATACTATCGTAATAAAGTGTATTATATTAACGCTATTGCTGTTTTGTAGAAGAGTCAACGTTGTTTTCAAAATGAAACTAAATTCACAGTAGCCCCCCCTGATAATGTTCCATTAATAGGCTACCTGTTGGGATGTACTGGTTGATATTATTATGTATATTGAAGGCTGCCTTAAAGGTGCGGAATTTTGTGAACTAACTAGAATGCTTTTTTATTTATCTTGCATTCCTCTGTGATTATAAAGGAAAAAGAGAATAACTGTTCATCTCTTCTTATCATACTTGAGTTGATAATGCATCCGCCTGAGTTTGATTATTGATGAATTGTGTTTCCGTATTGTATTGAAGATATTGAATAACTATGCATCTTATTTAACAATGCCCAGTTTTGTTTAGTCCAAAGAATACGATTATTCCAAAAGCCAGCAACTTGTTCCCACAGATGACTGTTTGTTTTGTCTTCTCTGTGTCTCTTCCTGCTGACAGGGACCGGGAGTCACTGAGAAGGTGAAGGCTGCTAGTGTTAAATGCTCACCGCTCATATAACTGCTGTTAGTTCAGTGACTGTGTGAACCGCTCGCAGGCTTGTTTACCATGGCGTCTAGTCTCACATGTACGGGCGTCATCTGGGCTCTGTTGTCCCTGCTGTGCGCTGCCGCCTCCTGCGTTGGCTTCTTCATGCCCTACTGGCTGCTGGGGACAAAGATGGACAAGCCGGTGTCCTTCGGCACATTCCGCTGCTGCTCCTACCCGGTGAGGGACGAGAGGCAGGCCACGGTGATGCTGGAGCAGTGCGGCCGCTACGCCTCCTTCCTCGGCGTCCCCAGCCTGGAGTGGAGGATCTGCATGGTGGTGACGGGCGTGGGCTGCGGCCTCCTCCTGCTGGTGGCCCTCACTGCTCTCATGGGCTGCTGCATCTCTGACCTCATCTCATGTACAATCGGCCGCGTCGCCGGCGGCATTCAGTTCGGTGAGTTTATGTTTCTGTGTTTGTGTTCCCTCCCCTAGTGGGTGATTCTCATCTGACTGCTGGTGTGCACAGCCAAGGCTCTGGCTCGAATTATGAGGCGATATGAAGGCTATCAAGTTTGGATCTTACAGATCACGAATGTCTTAATGATTTGCTTTAAATTGTATATATGTTTTTAGGAGCAATTTTTGAGTCATGAAAAAGAGCAAAGTATTGATAAGAGTAGCTCATAGTAGTAATAAAATCCTGAAGATAACTAACCCTACCTGAAGGCCACCGTAGTTCTCCAACACTTGGAAAGGGAGGGCTGAGCTGAAGGGTATTTAGTTTGTTGCAATCTTCAAATCTCCACTAGATGCGACAAAATCTGTTCCTTGGACCCTGGGCTTATTTTTAGGCCTCTGCTCGTAAATTGCATACCCATACTAAAATGAGTATTTTTCTGCAACTACAAGCTGTATTTTAACAATGTTGGTGTTATAATATAGGGAACACTTGTGAAATTTGTTCAGATATGTAATTGTCACTATATGATATGTCACTGATATGTAATTATCAGTATATATATGTTACTGGTTAAGAGTAAATTAGGATGGCACAAATTGAAAATTTAAATTTTCGTCTAAAAAAAGCACTTTCAGGATATTTATTTTTAGGAATGATGTAGCTTCAAGGTTTAAACTCGCCCAGATCATAGCACAATATATGCACAGTCTCTGGGCAAAGTTTTACTTTGATAAAGTGAAGCAGAAAAAAGTTAGTGAGGGTTTAGTACAGAGATTTCAGATGAGGTCTCCAAATTTTAAACATTTACACATTTTGCACAGTGTGTGCTATTTTCATTTTCTCATGTACCAAACTATATATTTCACTTCTATATATCACTAATGGTGTTCAATACATCCAAATAAAGCAGTTATGGCTTTATTTGAAGGCCAGGATCCTCCAGAGAGCCTCTCTGAGTCTATAAAGGTGGTTAACCTCTCCTCACAGGAGGCCGCGGACCTCTCACTCTGATGTTGTTTGAGTGACAAAGTCACGCCAAAAAGTCAGCTGGATCCGGTTTACAATGAAAAAGTATTTAATAATTCACAGAAGCTAAAAGACAGTTACAAACTGAATTACACTATCGATAGTAAGGATTCGCTCACCCAACTCATCTCATTATCATACAGTTGTTTTCGGAACTGAAAAGCCTGTCTCAAAGGTCTCTCTCTTTCCCTCAAGACATTCAGTAACTGTATTTTATAGTTTGATACATAGATTGATTATACTTTTATGATTTAACACTTCTGCAAATAAACATGTTATAACATTATATCCACCACTAGGTGTGCTTATTAAACACACTAACATTGCTTTTTAACTGTAAATTCTTCACAAGTCTCTGTGTTTTTTCACATTCCAGCCCTCTGCCTCTTTGCATGGCTGTAGCTCAGGCCCACGTGGGTGCTAAAATGTGCAAGGCCAAGATCCTCCTTGTGGCACTGGCACCGCAGTGTCTAGTCTGTGGCAAGCGTCAGTCAGGTGCCAACTGTGGCAAGCGAGCGACTCTCGTTCGGCACCCGTCAATAAGCTGCCGAGCTGAGCCACATTTCCTGAGAACACCCATTGTTGTTACGATAGGTCAGCTGCCATAAATCAGTTTTATCATCATAGTAGATTCTAATTAACTGGAGAAAAAACTTTTCTAACACGTAGATCGTGAACACCTGAATATAAACAGCACTCATTGAAATCGGATGGGAAATGTAACTCAGTAACGGTCCGAATAAGTCAATCTATGTAGCTGGCTTAAAACGGTTTGCCTGTGAGCAACCAGGTTCAACTTTTACTTTATTGTAATACTTCCACTATCAACGTCATGATTTAGGCTGTTTCGAAACAAAACTACAATCTTTACTGAATATTAGGCCTTAATAGCCAAAGATTATCAGCTGCAATAATCAATAACTAATACGTTTTTCACTCTTTTTTTGTTTGTTTTTCACTTTTTCGTGACATCCAAGCATCTACAGAGTGCCCTTGACAAGTGGTTATGCCTAAATGTTCGAATAATTTTTTTTTTTTAAATATGTAATATCTTCACACTTCCTCTACTTATATGTAGGTGTCATTAGGTGCTACAAGCTGCCAGTGTCACCACTAGTCACAGGAGTGTCGCCAGTAGTCAGAGTAGTGCCAATAGGAATCAGCCGGGTGCCACTAGGCGTCAGACGGGTGCCACTACTAGTCAGGGCAGTACCACTCGGCGTCAGAGGATTGCCACCAGTAGTCAGAGGAGTGTGCCCCCCTGGTCCATGTACGTTTTGATAGTCTGTTTTATGGATTATTTGTTTTTTTTCTTTTAAAGAGCGATGCAAAGTAAGACAGGTAGTCCGGAAGTAAAAAAATGTCAAAATAAAAGTCAAGGCAATAGAATGACCATATGCAAGACAACTGTTAGTCTATGGTACAAGCACATACCAGGGTAACGTTAGAAGAAAAATAAATAAATGTAAATAAATAAACGTGGGCCGATGGGAGTATGTTAGCAACAATAGTTGACTACATGCGATTTCATATTAATTTATCCATGTACACAGCAATAATCAACTTTTTGATTAATCTGTGGATTGTTTGATGCAATACAGTTCGTAAAATCGAGTGGCGGAAGGTTGACAGCACTGTTAGCCAATCAGAATCAATAAAGTGATGAACTTCCTGAAACCTAAAATCCGAATTGCTGAAAGTCAAATCATGTCTGCTTAGTACCGCCTCATACACGTTCAAAATTACTTTGAGTGCAACACAGGATATCCGGTAAACACATTCGAATCTGGATTAACCGGGAGAAAGGCTTCATCTTCTGAAAACATCACAAAATGAGCTGATTATGAACACAATCGATAATGAGTATGGTATTGCTGGTGTCTGCTTGCCCATAACTTGGTGATGGTTTGTCATAACGGAATATGAGTTATATCCCTGTAATCCTCAGGTTACTGGCGATCTTTTAACCCATTGAGCTAACGAGCTCTGTGTAAGAGAGTGGGTCTGCCTAGGTGGCGCTATATGGATTTTGATATTTGGTAATATATATATATATATATAGTTTTGTCTGAGTTGTGTTTGGAGTGTGTACAGCTGGCATGACTTTGTAGCCCAGGCTCTGCAGTTTAATTTGGTATGCCACATCATTATATTCTTACTGATGAGTGCATTTGTTTGGCATTATGCGTGGGTGAATTTTTGGATGAACCACCCCCACCGGCGGGGGCTCATGGGTGAGGAAGGTTAAACAAAAACTGAATATTACAATAAAAAACAATAATACAATACAAGGTTTTCAGTTGTGTACTTACTGTTGTCAGGATGGTGCATTTCAATGTATATTTGCAGAAATACTTTATTTTTTTCATCTGGAGAAGAAGACAGAAGTGCAGTATGACATCACATGTGATGTCACATGTGACTGCTATGGGGAACAGGACACAGGTCAACTTGCCTGTTTCGGAAAGCAGGTTTAGTTAGAACTGAGTGAGTTAATAACCCTGACATGAGAGAAACTCTGAGTTTTCAGTTTCAGAAAGAGAGGTAACTTAAATTCCAAACCCTTCCATTTTTTAAGGTTTAAAAGTCTGGAGCAGTGTGGACACTAGGCATAAACGTAGCAAAAGACACGCGTTTTAAAATGGAACCTTAGTGTGGATGTAGACTAGGTGGTTTAAGTCGGCTCCGGGTCAGAGGTAGAGCCACAAGGTAGGAAGATCAGCGGTTCGATCCCCAGCTCCTGTAGTCCATGTAAACTGTGCCTCAGACTTCCTTTTTAACACCTCCTTGACAAGAATGGAACAACCTGTTGGCTCTGAAAGGTATTTATATTGTTGAACTATGGCATTTCTTCCTTTATAAGATGGTATTTTTGGTTTTCCTTTAAATAAGAGTATTATAAGAGTAATGTTTTTTTATGTAACTTCAAGTATACTGCTGTTAGACCTTATAGAACTATTAAATTATAACAAGGTGTTTACATAACTAAAAAAAAGAACATTTATTTATGATCATTACAACATATTTCATCCTACATTTGTGTTTCCGTGTAACTGATGTTTTCACACTATTCTTCCAAGGAAAATGGATCTGGGGTATTTGTCTCTCAGGGAGGACCACTGCACAAAGACAGTCGGATATTGGGTACGGGATCTTCCCTGTGAGGGGCAGCGTTTTTACCCGGCAAATACTATCAACATAAACTATCAAGACTTTCTTCATTCCCAGAATTCCAAGCAGGAGTCCTGCCACACAGAGGGGAACGCAGGTCCCTGGGCTGTTACACAGCACCTGAAACAACAGACAGACAGGTTAAAGGAACTGTAGTGACTTTAACAAATATCCATTTTATCTTTAAAGCCACTGGGGGGCGAACGGTAGAACTTGTTCGGACGCGTGTTCATGCCACAAACATTTCACTGTCCAGTGCATTAATGCCTTTAGTGTCAGCTTGATAGGACGGTTACTGACAGATTGCGTTTTCTTTTCACCACTGGCTGTGCTGGGATTTAACTGTGTTTCAGCCGAGGTTGGCTCATTAACAATAGAACCTTGATTTTGTACCTTTACACCTATATCAAAATCCATCATTTATTAAATACAATTCAAAATTAAACCACCCGTTCAGCTCTTATATTAGGCCTACAAGTTGGAACCAATGCATTGGATTTAACTAAAAATAAAAGTGTGCACACAACTTTAACATGGCCATGTTGGTAGCGCTACATACCTCTGTCCATTCAGTGTCCATTGGTCCAAAAATCGTAGCTTGGTGGTGGTGATGATCAGTTGTCCAATTAGTTTTCAAAGCAAACACAACATTCCAGCATGTATATTCGCTCAGCTGTTGAATCCGTGTTGTCGATCAGCTGTTGAATCCGCGTTGTCGATCAGCTGTTGAATCCGCGTTGTCGATCAGCTGCTCCATCCAAAGAAAGACGAACCATACGAGTTCAATTGAAACCAGTTTTTGACTTATTGTATTGACTTAAACAAATATCCATTTTATCTTTAAAGCCACTGAGGGGCGAACGGTAGAACTTGTTCGGACGCGTGTTCATGCCACAAACATTTCACTGTCCAGTGCGCTGTCTTTCTTTCGATCCGTATGATCCATTTATTCAGCTTGTACATTGACACCATAGCAGAACACCACAGGATACTGCATGACAGTATAATATAACACCTGGAGAACCCACGCTGACATGCTTGCTGACACGTCACATTGACACGGTCAAAAACTGTTAGCTTCCCGTCCACACACCTGATTCTCCTCACCAGGCACTTACCTATATGCACTTTTAACTCAATGCGCCACCCTGTGTTCAGTGTCAGAACTGCTATGTGTAAACCCACCACATGTTTCCCTCAAAGACAAAATAAAACAAAACCACATTATGGCTCCAACACACCGGCCCCTAATTGTTAATGGCAGGAGGGCATAAACAATTCAATACATATTTACATAATGGAGCCAATAAATCCATAGTAAAATTAATAAATATAACAAACAAAACCCCAAAAATTCCCCTAAGCATAAGAGGTCACTAATAACCTATGTTTCAGCTTCTTGTAGAAGACAAAGTTTGGTCACTGGCCTGTCCAGCGTACTAGTCTTGGTTTGCACTCGTGCAGATCGCACCAGTCCTTTCCTGTCTGGATAGGTCTCTAGAACCTTTCCGAGTAACCAGGAACTACGTGGAGCTGTAGCATCTGCAACAAGTACAATGTCTCCCGGAATAAGACTTTGTTTCTCCTTACTCCACCTTTGGCACTCCTGTAGCAAAGGCAAGTATTCTTTTAGCCAGCGCTTCCAAAAAAGGTCGGAGATGTACTGTACTTGTCTCCATCTTCTTTTGATATAGAGGTCGGTCTTCTCAAACAGTCCAGGGGGTAAGACTGGTTTTCTTTTCATTGTCAGCAGGTGGTTGGGTGTAAGAGCTTCGAGATCATTGGGATCTCCAGATAACTTGGTGATGGAACGTTCGTTTAGAATGGCTTCGACCTCACACAGAACAGTATGCAATCCCTCGTCACTCAGGGTTTGTTGATGTAAGACTGATGTTAGTATCCGTCTAACCATTCTTATGATGCGCTCCCATACACCTCCATGATGAGAAGTCGTTGGTGTGTTGAAGCTCCACTTTATTCCTTCCTGTAGAAAAGCCGCTTGTATTTTCATGTGATTTAAAGCAGCAAGAGCTCTTTTCAACTCCCTTTCGGCACCAACAAAGTTGGTTCCATTGTCAGATCTTAAGTGAGAGACTTGTCCTCTTCTACAAGCAAAGCGTTACAGGAGTCAGTATCCAAAGAGTAGGCAACTTCCAAGTGGACTGCCCTACATGCCATACATGTAAATATGACTCCATAGCGTTTTTCAAGGTTACGCCCTCTCTTGATCTCAACTGGCCCAACACGATCAACTCCAACGTTGGTGAATGGAGGCAGATCAGGAACGAGTCTTTCAATAGGCAAGTCTGCCATTTTTTGCTCACACAACTTTCCTTTATGGTGCTTACAGAAGCCACAGTTGGACAGGATCTTTCTTGTTGCTGCATTAGCACTTGTAATCCAGTACTTCATCCGTAATCTGGAGAGAACATGGTTTCTGCCACCATGGCCCACCTATTCGTGAATGTGCTTTAATATTAGAGTGGATACATGTTGGGTTTTGAATAGGATGACCGGATGTTTTGTCTCCTCAGGCATGGCTGCCTTACTCAATCTCCCTCCAACTCTAAGTAATCCATCTTCTAGAACCGGGTCCAGCTTGTAAATGGTGCTATCCTTTTTCACTTCACGTTTGCCAGATGTTAACATCTCCAATTCCTCATGGAACCTTTCCTGCTGAGTGAAGCGAAGGATAGATTTTTCTGCTCCTGATAGATCGTCTGGAGTCAGACTCTGTCCCCTTAACACAGCTTTAATTTGGTGCATTTCTTGTTCCAATTTGTTGCCATTCGTGTATGTATCCTCATGACTCATTTGTTTCCTCAAATGATTCATTTTTTTTCATCTTGAATCCCCTTGAGGCTTCATCGGCAGGATTCTGTGTAGTAGGAACATATCTCCACTGTGAGACATCAGTTGCTCCTCGGATGGTAGATATCCTGTTCGCCACAAAGGTTTGAAATCTCTTGTCCTCGTTTTTAATATACTTTAAAACTGAAGTACTATCAGTCCAGAAACATGACGTTTCAAGTTGAAGCTGTAATTCTGCTCTAAGCATCCTGTCCACTCGAACAGCAAGAATGGCAGCAGTAAGTTCCAAACGAGGAATTGTCACTTGCTTTATTGGTGCCACTCTGGCTTTGCCTAGCATGAAAGCGACATGTGTACTGTTATGGCTATTCTGCATCCTGAGATATGTCACAGTGCCATATCCACTTTCACTGGCAACTGAGAAGTGGTGTAACTATCCATGAATGGGGTTTTCAAAATCTGTCTGCTTGAGGGATCCATTTACCTTGAATGCTGTCACTCTTTCCAGGTCTCTCAACCATTGGATCCACTGCTGTTGGAGAGTTGGGGGGATCTGATCATCCCATCCATAGTTCTTCCTACAGAGATCCTGTAATATGAGCTTGACTGGAAGTGTGAGTGGTGCCAGGAATCCCAAAGGATCATAAACTGAGCTGACCACGGATAGAATCCCACGTCTAGTATGAGGCTGTTCCTTGAGTTACATCTTGAACTTGAAAGTATCTGTCTCGACACACCAATGAAGACCAAGAGCTCTCTCAACTGGCAGTTGGTCTCTGTCCAAATCCAGCTCATGCAGGTTCTTAGATCTGTGCTCTTCTGGAATGGATAGCAATACTCCACGATTGTTGCTAATCCATTTTGTCAAATGGAAGCCTCCCTTATGACAAACAGCTGTCAAACTCCTGACCATGTCAACAGCCTCCTCCTCAGATGTCAAGCTCTTCAGACAGTCATCCATGTAAAAGTTTCTATTGACTGTGTCAATTACCTCGGCAGGGAAACTGTTCTGGTTATCTTCTGCAGCCTTCCGGAGTGCGAAACAAGCACAACTGGGTGAAGACACTGCCCCGAACAGATGCACAGTCATCCTGTATTCCACAAGTTCTTGCTTAAGATCGCCTTCAGGCCACCACAAGAACCGAAGAAAATCAACATCTTTCTGTGCCACCTTGACTTGATGAAACATGGCTTGAACATCAGTCATCAAAGCCACAGGTTCCTGTCTAAATCTTGTGAGGACTCCTAACAAAGAACTAGTGAGGTAAGGGCCTTGTAAAAGTTCATTGTTGAGAGATTTTCCTCTGAACTCTGCTCCACAATCAAATACAACCCAAAGAGTTCCTTTCTTAGGATGGTACACTCCATGGTGTGGAACGTACCATACCTTTTCATCAGATCGTTCCAGCTGACGTTCAGGCACACGTTCAGCATACCTCTTACTGATAACATCATTGAGAAAGTTGGTGTATTCCTGATGGAACTTCTCATTTCTTTCCAATTTTCTCTTCAATCCAAGAATGCACTGCTTGGCAACACATTGGTTGTTTGGCAGTGAGACCTCTTCTTTCTTGAAGGGAAGGTTCAAGCTATAATGTCCATCCTGAAGCTTGACTGAATGTTTCATGATTTCCATGAATTTCACATCATCTCTCGACATCTCCATTTTGTCTTCTGATCTTTCATTAAAATCATGGTTGTACTGATTGTTCATCAATTCCTCCAGGTTTTGTATGGAAATCCTGTTAACAGTAGCAGCGGGGTAGCCACTCTCACACCGCTCATCACTGCATCCTTGAACGGGACCATTAATAACCCACCCCAATAGGGTGCTAATGGCATAAGGTCCGTTTCCATGGCTGTTGATTACTTCCCAGGGCTCAAGCATTTTGGAGGCGTTGGTACCTATCAACAACTCCACATCAGCTTGAATGCTAGGAACACCAACACCATCCAAGTATGGCCACTTTGCCAACTCCTCTTTTTTGATGAAGTTATCAGTGCTTACAGGCATCCTCTTCTGGGTATAGACCTCTGGTAAATCATAGAATCTTTTCCCGATGAGACTTGAAATCTCCAAATCAGTCAACGTGTAGCTGGAAACTGTTGCTCTTGAGCCCATGGTTCTTAAGTGGATTTGGGTTTTCCTTCCATTCAGATTAAGCCTCCTCATCAGGTTTTCAGAACAAAATGTTGCTGTACTGCCTGGATCTAGAAAAGCATATGCCTGTATGACTTTGTCTCCCTTATTGGATTTCACCTGTATTGGTAGGATGGATAGAATCCCATCACTGATACCGGCCCCTGTATGACTACATGTGTGTAGAGAGACATGTGCGCTACTCAATGATGGATCTTTTGGCCTTTTTGAGTCTGTGTTGACTACTTTCTCTCTTTGGCGGATGTGAAGAACACTGGGATGGTTTAGGCTGCACACCTTGCAAGTCAAGCGCTTATCGCAATCCTTGCTCATATGCCCAATGCGAAGGCAGCCGAAACAGATTCCATTTTCCTTAAGAAAGTCAATCTTGTCCCTATGTGTCTTCTCTTCCAATCGTGGACACATCTCCAGTGTGTGACCTTGAGAGCAACACAAACAAAAGCTGGTGTTCTATACAGATGAACTACTTTGTCCTTTATCATAATTTAACTTTCTTGGTTCTTCAATGGCTGGGGTTTCAATAGTAACAGAAGTTGCAAAACTGTTTCCTTTGAATCTTGGCTTCCATTCTGATTTGATCTTGTTCACATTTTTGTTTACTGTATTAAATTGTGTATTCTGAATGTCTCCAAAGATTGGGTCAGACACTATTTTGACTTCACGCTCGATGAATATGACAATATCAATGAACTGTGCCCTGCGATTGAGGTTTTGCAGTAGTTCACATGCAGAGACTCTCCATTTTTCTCTTAGCTTGTATGGAAGCTTCAGAATTACTGCTCTCATATTCGCTGGCATATCCAGTTCTTTCATGTACTGTATGTCCTCCATTGCATTACAACACTCACGCAAAAAGAGGGCATAGGCTTGGAGAGATTTGACATCCTCAGGCTTCACTACAGGCCAGCAGAGGGCTTTCTCCATATATGCTGCAGTAACTTTGTGTTCATTCCCAAAGTGTTCCTGTAGCAGATCCTTGGCTGTAGCATAGCCTCTGTCTGGAGCCATATGCTGACAACTACGCACTAGCTCTTTTGGTTGACCTCTTGTGTACTTATCCAAAAAATACAGACAGTCTCCACTGTTGCTTGCTTTACTCTCCACACAATGTTCAAAGGCTCTGATAAATGTTCTGTACTGCAGAGGATCCCCATCAAAAAATGGAATTTCTCTTGGTGGTAGTAAATGAGAGGCTTGTTGTTGGATAAGCAATGTTGTTATTTCATTTTGCCTTTGCAGTAGGTTGTAGAGAGCTGATGTTTCATCATTTCCTTTATGAGAGAGTTGAGACTGAATGACACTTGGATTTGTTAGCTGCACGTAAGGATGATCCAAGAGAGGTTTGCGGGATATATTTTCCAGTTTCAGTTGACAGACCTTGCTGTTGTCATGTGTTGCATTCCTATATGCATACTGTTGTTGTATTGGTGGTTGTTGTAGCGAGTCCACATGTGTTGGTTGATATGCTTTGGCATGTCGGCTGAGAGTGGTAGAGATTTCCTTTGACCTTGCTCCTTTTTCAAAGTATGATTCCATTCCATTTGATTGTGTTTTTGAGAAAGCTTGGTGACCAGAGGCATTGAATACTGCTAATTTGGCAGCAATGGCTGCCATTTCTGTGTCAACCTCCAGCCTTTCCTTTTTCTTTCTCAGCAACTCTGATTGCTCCTCCAGCTTGTGCTTCTCCTTTAAGGCTGCAGCGCAAGCTTCAAGTGCTGCTCTCTCTGCCTCTATCTGAATCCATACAGATGAAGATTTGCTGGCCCTTGAACTGGTGTGACTTTTCCTGCTCGATTTCTCAATAGAAACATTTGTTTCCACATTGGAAATGCTGTCACTGGGTTTGACTTCACTCTCACAAGCATCAGCATTTTCACCAGGTTTGGAAATGTCTGCATTAGACAACCATTTATTCACAGTATCAGTAAATTCATTAACACTCAACATTTTTGCTTTGAACCATATCTCATGTTTCTCCTTTTCTTCGTGAGATAATATTTGTGACAGATTGATGTTGTTCCTTTGCTTCGTTGCAAAGAGTTGTGTATTTCTCAAAAGTACATTGCACCTCTGTTTCATATTCTCTGTCATGCATTAGGTCTTGAATTGTCCTTTTAAGGTCAGAAGCTTTTTTTAGTTTGGCCTTCCGAACCTTTTGTAGCATATCCAGTTTACCCATTAATGCCTTTAGTGTCAGCTTGATAGGACGGTTACTGACGGATTGCGTTTTCTTTTCACCACTGGCTGTGCTGGGATTTAACTGTGTTTCAGCCGAGGTTGGCTCATTAACAATAGAACCTTGATTTTGTACCTTTACACCTATATCAAAATCCATCATTTATTAAATACAATTCAAAATTAAACCCGTTCAGCTCTTATATTAGGCCTACAATTTGGAACCAATGCATTGGATTTAACTAAAAATAAAAGTGTGCACACAACTTTAACATGGCCATGTTGGTAGCGCTACACACCTCTGTCCATTCAGAGTGTCCATTGGTCCAAAAATCGTAGCTTGGTGGTGGTGATGATCAGTTGTCCAATTAGTTTTCAAAGCAAACACAACATTCCAGCATGTATATTCGCTCAGCTGTTGAATCCGCGTTGTCGATCAGCTGTTTAATCCGCGTTGTCGATCAGCTGTTGAATCCGCGTTGTCGATCAGCTGTTGAATCCGCGTTGTCGATCAGCTGCTCCATCCAAAGAAAGACGAACCATACGAGTTCAATTGAAACCAGTTTTTGACTTATTGTATTGACTTAAACAAATATCCATTTTATCTTTAAAGCCACTGAGGGGCGAACGGTAGAACTTGTTCGGACGCGTGTTCATGCCACAAACATTTCACTGTCCAGTGCGCTGTCTTTCTTTCGATCCGTATGATCCATTTATTCAGCTTGTACATTGACACCATAGCAGAACACCACAGGATACTGCATGACAGTATAATATAACACCTGGAGAACCCACGCTGACATGCTTGCTGACACGTCACATTGACACAGTCAAAAACTGTTAGCTTCCCGTCCACACACCTGATTCTCCTCACCAGGCACTTACCTATATGCACTTTTAACTCAATGCGCCACCCTGTGTTCAGTGTCAGAACTGCTATGTGTAAACCCACCACATGTTTCCCTCAAAGACAAAATAAAACAACAAAACCACATTATGGCTCCAACAGGAACAATACTGGGCGATGTGTGTTTGCTGTTTTAAAATCATTATCTCTTTAATCCCTATGTGTCCATTACAGTGATAGATTGCAGACTGATTTGTTTTTCATCAATATACTAGTTTTTCTTGTTTTCTAAGACAAAGAGTGTCACAGCTCAGCTGATGGATCCACCTGCGCCATCTACACTCCCCCAGCGCCCGACGCTCTAGCTCCGCGTGCTCGTGAGCCGTTCATCCCGACACCAGAACCATATTCCGGAGATCTGGGAGCCTGTGGGTGCTTCCTTTTGCAGTGTTCTCTGGTTTTCCAGCAGCAACCAGCCACCTACACCCCAGATAAGTCACGCATAGCTTTTATCACAAGTTTACTTACGGGCAAAGCTGCTCAGTGGGCTACAGCCCTGTGGGGGAAATAGGCCCCCATTTGTAATTCCTACCCTGCATTTGTAGCGGAGATGAGAGAGGTTTTTGACCATCCAGTGCAGGGGAAGGAGGCAGCTAACAGACTTCTCTCCCTTCGTCAGGGCTCCGGATCAGTAGCAGAGTACGTGCTGGAATTTAGAATTCTAGCTACAGAGAGTGGGTGGGAGGAAGTTCCCTTGCAGAGTGTTTTTGTTACATTATATTGCATTACAGTCATTTAGCAGACACTTTTATCCAAAGCGACTTACAATAAGTGCATTCAACATTGGTAATCAAAAGAACTACTAGTCACCAGAAGTCATAAGTACATGTCCTTTTCCAAACAAGCATCTAAGAGCATGAAGCAGAGCATAACTCAGAGCCAAAGTACAGTGCAAAAACAAGAAAAACAGTTAGTGCTATAAGTAATACAAATACAATAAGTGCAACAAGCTAATATGAATACAATAAGTGCAACAAGCTAGTATGAATACAATAAGTGCTAAAAGGAAGGCTCAGGGTAGCACTTCCTGAAGAGGTGGGTTTTCAGCCTGCGCCAAAAGATGGGCAGTGACTCCGCTGTCCTGACGTCAGTGGGAAGTTCATTCCACCACTGTGGGGCCAGGACAGAAAACAGCCGTGACCGGGTCGATCGGCCGCCGGGACCTCTGAGCGACGGGGCAACCAATCGCCCCGAGGCAGCAGAGCGAAGTGGTCGGGCGGGGGTGTAAGGCTTGACCATGGCCTGGAGATACGAAGGAGCTGTTCCTTTCACTGCCCTGTAGGCTAGCACCAGAGTCTTAAACTGGATGCGAGCTCTTACAGGTAGCCAGTGTAGAGAACGGAGAAAGGAAGTTGTGTGGGAGAACTTGGGGCGATTGAACACCAGGGGAGCTGCGGCTTTCTGGACAAGCTCCAGAGGTCTGATGGCCGACGCCGGGGCTCCGGCGAGTAGAGAGTTGCAGTAGTCCAGGCGGGAGATGACAAGAGCCTGGATGAGAACCTGCGCCGTCTCGTCAGGCAGGAAGGGACGAATCCTCCTGATGTTGTAGAGCAGGAATCTGCAGGAGCGTGTAACGGATGAAATGTTTGCCGAGAATGACAGTTGGTCATCCAGGGTCACACCCAGGTTTCTCGCAGTCCGAGTTGGCGTCACCACGGTATCATCAATGGTGATGGACAGGTCCCGGTGCGGGCAACCCTTCCCCGGGAGGAACAGTAGCTCAGTTTTGTCTAGGTTGAGCTTGAGGTGGTGTATCGTCATCCACTTTGAGATGTCAGCCAAACACGCAGCGATGCGCGTCTCCACTTGGGTGTCACCGGGGGGAAATGACAAGACCAGCTGGGTGTCATCGGCATAACAATGGTAGGAGAAGTCATGCGAGCGAATAACAGAACCCAGAGATGTTGTGTAGAGCGAGAAGAGAAGGGGGCCCAGGACTGACCCTTGCGGAACCCCCGTAGTCAGCATGCGTGGTTCCGACACGGCCCCCCTTCAGGTCACCTGGTAGGATTGACCCGTCAGGTAGGATGCAAACAGGGAGAGTGCAGAGCCTGAGACGCCCATCCCCTCGAGGGATGAGAGGAGGATTTGATGGTTCACAGTGTCAAACGCCGCAGACAAGTCCAGAAGAATCAGGACAGAGGAGAGAGAGTTAGCTCTCGCAGCGTGAAGCGACTCTGTCACCGCAAGGAGGGCCATCTCTGTCTATGGGTTATCAGAGAATATAAAGGATGAGTTAGCGGCGAGGGAGACGACAGGCAGTTTTGACTCATGACACTCATTTCCCTGTCCATTCGCATAGATAACCGCCTTTGTGAGCGCCATAGAGAGCGCACTAGTTTCCAACAAGCCTCCACCTCTCGTATCCAGCCTAGGTTAGCTCCCCGTGTTAGCGCGGACAGTCAGACTGCCTCCAGCCCGCCCCTTAGCGCTCCACCACCGCTCTCCACCGAGGAGCCGATGCAGCTGGGACAAGCCCGTCTCACTCCTTCGGAGCGCCAACGGCGGTTTAAGGCTGGCTTATGCGCCTATTGCGGCCAGGCTGGTCACTCCCTCGCCTTATGTCCCCTCCTGCCAAAAGACTAGGCTCATCAGTAACTGGAGGGGTCCTGATGAGCCATATGTCCACCTCCACTTCAGCCCCTCAATCTTGTATGCCGATGAAAGCATCCCTCGTGTGGAAAGGGAGATCCATTTGACTTCATGTCTTGGCAGACTCTGGTGCAGACAAGAACTTTGTGGACTCCGCTCTCGTTGCTCAAGCTGGGATTTCCATCAAAGCCCTGCCTGTCCCAAAGGATGTCTACGCTCTGGATGGAAAACTCCAGGCCCGCATCACTCACCACACAGCTCCCCTGAGTCTTCACCTGTCCGGTAATCACCACGAGTCAGTCGAGCTGCTTATGATTTCCTCACCACATGCTCCAGTGGTCTTAGGACAACCTTGGCTGAAACATCACAACCCCCACATAGATTGGTCTACACGGGCTGTAGTTAGTTGGAGCACATTTTGTCACTCTCACTGTCTCCAGTCAGCCCCAGCTCCCACTAAATTGACTGCAACTCCCACTGAGTCCCCAGACCTCACGTTAGTGCCACCCACTTACCATGACCTAGGTGAGGTATTCAACAAACAGCGGGCCCAAGCACTGCCCCCACATAGACCCTATGACTGTGCCATCAATCTGCTTCCCGGCGCCCCACTACCCACTAGCCGCCTTTTTAAGATTTCCCGTCCTGAAAGAGAGGCTATGGAGAAATATATCCACGACTCCCTAGCAGCTGGCTTAATCCGACCCTCTTCATCTCCTGTGGGGGCCGGTTTCTTCTTTGTGGACAAGAAAGACCACACCCTTCGCCCCTGCATTGATTACCGTGGTCTTAATGATATCACCATCAAGAACAAGTATCTGCTCCCTCTCATTGACCCCTTCTCAAAGCCATGGTTTTCTCCAAACTGGACCTCCGCAATGCCTACCACCTCATTCGAATTCGGGAAGGAGATGAATGGGAAACAGCCTTTAACACCCCACTGGGCCATTTTGAGTATCGGGTCATGCCTTTTGGCCTCACCAACGCCCCTGCAGTTTTCCAAGCCATGGTCAACAATGTCCTCTGTGACATGCTCAATCGCTTCATTTTTGTTTATTTGGATGACATACTCTTCTTCTCCCGGAACATGGAAGAACACATCAAACATGTCAGGCTAGTGTAACAGCGGCTGCTGGAGAACAAGCTTTTTGTAAAGGCAGAGAAGTGTGAATTTCATGTCACCACAGTGAGTTTCCTCGGGTTCATCATTCAGCCGGGGCAGGTGAAGGCGGATTCAGCAAAGGTTCAGGCAGTGGCAGAGTGGCCTACACCCACCACTCAGAAACAAGTGCAGCGGATCCTGGGGTTTCATTCGCGATTACAGCAAAGTGGCAACCCCCCTCACTCAACTCACCTCCACTGCCGTCCCCTTTACGTGGACTCCAAAGACTGACGCTGCTTTTGCTTCCCTTAAGTGGCTGTTCACCACTGCTCCTGTATTAACTCATCCTGATCCCTCTCTGCAGTTTGTTGTGGAGGTGGATGCCTCTGATTCTGGTGTCGAGGCCATCCTCTCTCAGCGGTCTCCCCAAGATCAAAAGATGCACCCCTGCACTTTTTCTCCCGGCGCCTTTCATCCGCAGAGCGCAACTATGATGTGGGCAACTGCAAACTATGGGCTGTGGTTCTAGCACTCGAGGAGTGGAGGCACTGGTTGGAGGGAGCTGAACAATCATTAATAGTTTGGACAGATAAAAATCTCTCTTACCTCCGCTCTGCCAAGAGATTAAACTCCCGACAGGCTCGGTGGGCGTTGTTCTTGGGAAGATTCAACTTCACACTCACCTACCGCCCTGGCTGACGCAACACCAAACCCGATGCTCTCTCTCGGCAGTCCACCAAGGAAAGACCCCCCTTCGAGCCTGAACCTATTCTTCCCCCGTCCTGCGTGGTGGCCGCGGTCACATGGGGAATTGAGTCTCTCGTCCAGGAGGGCCAGCGCTCCCATCCGGATCCAGGTGACGGTCCTCCCAACTGTCTGTTTGTGCGAGACACTGTCAGATCATAAGTGTTACAATGGGAACACTCTTCTAAGCTTACCTGCCATCCTGGGTTCCACCGCACTCTCGACTTCATCAGGCAACGGTTTTGGTGTCCATCCATTTCCCGAGACACTCGTGCTTTTGTGTCAGCCTGGTCAGTCTGTGCTCGCAGCAAGGCATCCCATCAACCCCGGGCTGGTCAGTTGCGGCCTTTGCCCATTCCCCACCATCCCTAGTCCCATATAGCAGTGGATTTTGTCACTGGCCTACCCCCGTCTGAAGAGAACACCACCATATTAACCATTGTGGACTGTTGTTCCAAGGCGGTGCGTTTCATTCCCCTCCCCAAATTGCCTTCGGCCACGGAAACTGCCTCAGCGTTCCCGCACACTGTGCCTGCTCACAGTGGCGTTGAGGTCAAGTATTCGTGGCTGTGCCTGTCTTAGGTTGTCCCCAGGTTTAACAGGGGGGATCTTACCCGTCATAGGCGAACCAGTCTTCCATACTCGCCTGTTTTTTGGAACATGGTTTTTTAAAATAAGTCTTTTAAACTATTTCCTTGACTAATTTCAAACCATGTCCTGAGTTTTTGCATGTTGTACAACAACACAAGTCTCAGCGTTCTCGCACACTGTGCCTGCTCACAGTGGCAATGAGGTCAAGTATTCGTGGCTGTGCCTGTCTTAGGTTGTCCCCAGGTTTAACAGGGGGGATCTTACCCGTCATAGGCGAACCAGTCTTCCATACTCGCCTGTTTTTTGGAACATGGTTTTTTTAAAATAAGTCTTTTAAACTATTTCCTTGACTAATTTCAAACCATGTCCTGAGTTAGTGCATGTTGTACAACAACACAAGTCTCAGCGTAAAAATGTATCTTTTGTATTGGCTAACAGTGCTCTCAGTCTTCTCCACGTGAGTATAGCTCAATTCTATTGGCTTTAACGAGTCGAAAGAGGCGTCAATCACTGAAATCGACCAATGGGTTGCTGAGATATAGCCCTGCGTCTGAAATCGAAAAAAACTCTACCAGGCAGAGCGACAAAGACAAGGTGCAGAGAGGATTCTGGCCTTCAAAACAAAGCAAAACTGCTGTATTTGGATGTATTGAACACCATTAGTGATATAGTTTGGTACATGAGAAAATTCAAATGGCACACATTGTGCCAAAATGACCATTTTGAAGATCTCGCCTGAAATGTCTGTACTAAAACCTCTCTATTTTTGTTCTGCTTCACTTTATGAAAGTCAAACTTTGCAGAGAAACTGTTCACATAGTGGGCTATGATTTGGGAGAGGCTTAGACTTGCAGTTGCATCATTCAAAAGAGATAATCATCCTGAAAGTGCTTTTCTTTCAAGCGAACCTGAAACTTTTCAATTTGTGTTGTGTGCCATCTTCATTTACTCTTAACCAGTAACATACATACAATATTTACACATCTGAACAAATCTCACAAGCGTTCCTTTGATTATAACACCAAAATTATTCAAATACACCTTGTGGTTGCAGAGATATACTCTTTTTAGGATGGGTATGCAATTTTCGAGCAGACGCCTAAGAAATAGGGTTAGTGTTCAAGAGGTTTTAAACTGTTTCCTTAACTAATTTCAAACCATGTCCTGAGTTTCTGCATGTTGTAAAACAACACAAGTCTCAGCGTTCTCGCACACTGTGCCTGCTCACAGTGGCGTTGAGGTCAAGTATTCGTGGCTGTGCCTGTCTTAGGTTGTCCCCAGGTTTAACAGGGGGGATCTTACCCGTCATAGGCGAACTAGTCTTCCATACCCGCCTGTTTTTTTTTTAACATGGCTATTTTTTAATTTATCTTTTAAACTTTTTCCTTAACTAATTTCAAACCATGTCCTGAGTTAGTGCATGTTGTACAACAACACAAGTCTCAGCGTAAAAATGTATCTTTTGTATTGGCTAACAGTGCTGTCAGTCTTCTCCACGTGAGTATAGCTCAATTCTATTGGCTTTAACACTTTGAAAGAGGTGTCAATCACTGAAATCAACCAATGGGTTATTGAGATATAGCTCTGTGTCTGAAATCGAAAAAAAAAACTCTACTCGGCAGAGCGACAAAGAGAAGGTGCAGAGAGGATTCTCTGCATGTGTTTAAACAAAACACATGAAAATAAAATTGCTGATATGACACAACTCTCGTGAGCAAGAACAACTCCGCAAAATCATTTTTGTTACAAAGTATTTCTTGGGAAGATGAAGACAAGAGAGACCTTTTTTCAAGGCTTACATGTGTCTAGACAGTGACAATAACAGATTTCCTCGTCTAAAAACACAACATAAAATTCACTATATTACATTCACTATATCACCACTCTCTAGTGGGCAACAAAATACTCCCAAATATTCTTTTGGTTAGACAGTCTCCAGTGGACAAGAACGAGGGAACTGTAATTTATCAATGTACTGTTCACATCCTTTTTGTCAAATTATTAGTGAACTCTTCTTTTTAACTTTTTTGTATTTGTGAACAAATATAAACAATGAAACTTTGTTTCAAGGTTTTCTGAATCTGCTCTGATGATTTACTAAATATAATTGTACAGGGCAAACATTTTCTTAATTAGTGTAATCATTTTTCAACTGTAGAACATTTTGTCTTTAAGTGTTTGGGCTTCATCCATTATAATAATGATGGCCCATAATTATGTAAGATTCCATAGTTTTTAGTCAAAACTTTAAATTTTTTTTAAAGGACGACCCCCAAACCCAAGATCTCTGAGTACCTTTTAATCACACAAAGAAATCCTTTATCCAGCTCCTTTATCCACCCTTTATCCAGCTGCATGATATAATTGAGCATCCTGACTGAGAGACTGCTCATAAAACCAGAATGTATAGTTCACACACCTCAGCTCTTTATGCAAACCTGCCTGTCTGACTGCTAGTGTTGATTTGTATAGACATCCTATAATATATCTAAAAGCAACACTACAGGCTACAAATATCACAGGAAATCACTTCAAGTATTAACACTATGGGTCAATTTACAAAGGTACCACCTGAACCCTCCAATGTTACAGTTATTATTGGAGTGTTACAGGGCTGCTTTAGAAGATGCATGGCCCAAGTATATTAATATAACAATAAAATCTCAACATAATTATGAATGAGGCAGAAGGCTAAAACATGCTTAAAGAAAGAATAAATGAAGTAGAGAGATAGTAAAAGATAGCTGAAACCGGCCAGTACACACACCAACATTTGAATAGGGAGAACTGTCACTTTTTTCCACTTCAAGCACTGAATATAACAAAATAACAATAAAAGAAAATCAAAGAGGAAAAACTTACCCCAATAGGTGTGTGCACCTGTGCGAGAGGAGAGAGAGAGACCACGTATACCTGCTGCAAGACTTGAACTAATATTTACAGCTGAACTAACCAACAAAAGCTATTCATGAAAGTCATTAAACGCCAGTCATAACGTGAAAAGTGGCGTTGTCTTCTCCTTCCACAAATGATGGACATTTCCAGATGTTTCTTGATGATCCACTGGTATCAGAAAGTTAGGCATAATGAGAAAAAACTGTAAGTAGTATCTCTAATCCGATCAGCTCCACTGTGTGAATGCCAAGTGGTTTGTCCAATATGTAGAGAATACCTTCTGGTAGAAGTAGTCCTGTCATTCAAGATGTCAGTGACATCACTCTAGAATCTAGAGTGATGTCACTGACATCTTGAGTGACAGGACTCCTCGCATAAATTAGAACACACACACACACACACACACACACACACACACACACACACACACACACACACACACACACACACAAAACTTTAGATACAATAGTCAATCATGCATATAATAATCAAATACATGTATATATGTGTGTATATATATATATATATATATATATATATATATATATATATATATATACACTGTATGTAAATATATATATGTATATAAATATATGTATAAATATGTATATATGTACAATGTACAATAGTCAATCATACATATAATAATCATACATATATGTATACATATATATATACATATATATATATATATATATATATATGTCTATTGTAAAAAATACAGTGCGTAAATAAAATATATATATATATATTTTATTGTTGAAGCTTTGCTAAAAATAGATACTGGCACTATATACAATGGCACTAAAATAATGTTATGAGTTTAAGATTGTGAATAAGTAGTCTGACTGTTACAACCAGTGCCTCCTCATTACACTCGCTTGTATTGACATGTTTCATAACATTGAAAAGGTCTTCGTTTGGTCATGTGGTATTTGCTTTTTGAGGGAAAGGAGAGGAAATTGGTTGGTCATTAATCTGTATGTAACTGCCTGCATTTGTGTAATGTGCATAATGACGCATTTAGTCCTGCACTCATCACACTCGCTATATCTCAGCAGTATACATAGTTCAATGTGAACCATAGGCAGTATTGAACACGGTTCACTCAAATAAAAGTGGAAAATCTGTGCTTAAAATACACATCTGGTCGTGAAAAATTACAAAGTGTCATCAAAGTATTTCTTGGGAAGATGAACACAAGAGAGACCTTCTTCCAAGGCTTACAGGTGTCTTTACAGTGACAATAACAGATATTTAAACATAAACAATTTAAATAAAAATGCTGATTTGACACAACTCTCGAGTGAGCAAGAACAACTCCACAAAATCATTTTTAGGCCCCAAACAACCGACAACGTCACGCCGCGAAGGCCCTATTGAAATTCAAATACACATAGTACATCGGGCGCATATTTGGGAGACTTGCCATACTTGAAAACTCACAAAATGTTGCACACTTGTCAGGCCTGGTGAATATAGCCATCTGATATAGGTTGCATATTTGTGTGTAAATGTGCTATACAAATAAACTTGCCTTGCCTTGCCTAAATAAATGGCTTTCTAGCGCCCCCCAGAATTTGGGCCAGCGAAGCCCCTCAGCCAGTATGTCCGATTTACTTGAAATTCAACACACGTCCACCTCCTCTAGATCTACAAAGAAGCCTCTCAGATCCTTAAACTCCGCCTTCTTAGATTTTCCGCAATTTTGAGAAAAACACATTTTTGCAAACTTCTCCTACACGCTGATTTTGATTGATACCAAATGTGCTCTGAATCATTATTGGATCTACATCATCAAAAGTTATCAAAAGCTTTTTGATATCTCTTTGCGTTTTGCAAACTCCTTTTAGGAAATTTTCTATGCGTGAAAAAAAATTCCGACTCGCAGACGCGCTGTCCGACGGTCGCGGACGTTCATGGCCGTGTCGGCCGGAGTCCCCGCCGGCACCCCCGATGTGCGGAAGGATGTGAGGGCCCTGTTCATCGCTGCTCGCAGCTTTAATTTTACTTGAAATTAGAAGAACATTTATTTATGTATTTCTATGTATTACTTATAATCCATCCAGTTAAATTTGAAAATTGAGAATAATAATTGTTAAAATATAATTGATGTGTACTTTCTTCATTTGAAAGTTGTTGGCTACACAGAGACGTTGTTACTACAACTATGCATCTTGAATATATATATATATATATATATATATATATATATATATATATATATATATATATATATATATAGTATTAAATGGCGCAAGTAATGTTCCGGACCTTTGCCCGAGGAGATTTTCTCAATCTTGACCTTTTGGAATGTTAATTGAATAACCCTGCTTATGGCATCCATTTTGAACGTAGTTTTCCTTACCGCCTCCGCTGACCGTCACGCTAGGTGCTGCAACTCACTGCTCTGTGGCTGTGCCGTCGTTGTTCCACAAGCAGCAGGATGTAGCAGGTGAAGATGAAGCTCTTACTGTAGCATATCCCTCCGAAAGATGGTCGACACTTGACTGATGATTGTACAATTTATTTCTAAATCCCACAAACAACGTAAGAGCTGTGTACAAAGCACAAAACAACAATTATGTGTTAGCATTTCCTTTACGTTAGCATTACTGTAGCCTACACACATAGAGCCGTTACTTATACTAGTTACTTATGCTACTTAAAAACACACACACACACACAGCTATTACAGTTGTTAGTTGTTACAGTTATTAAAACATGAACCAACCTTGTGCCTCTTCGGGGGATACTAATACCGTAACCGTTAATACGTTCAAAACCATCATATTCTCCGTACTTTACTCTCTCTTTTCGCGCGCACAATTCTACTTCTGTTTTAACTCGGAGAGCCGCCTTCAGAATAAAAGCGTTTTGTCTTAAAACAGGAAATACATAACAAATGTAAGAAACAGGCACACGCATGTAACAAAGGCAACAGATTGATTGCCAAACATGAATCGGGTTACTTACAAAAGATGTGCTTACCAGCTCCTAATGCCCGGCTGCACATCTCTCTAACGTCTGACACTATAAAGGAGCCGCGTTTCACAGACTGGAAATCCACTCTTCAACTTATTAGCGTTGGCAGGTCAAATCTATATTTGTGCAAATATTCAAATGATCCACATGTAATTCTTAATTGAATTGCTTGGCTCTAACTAAATGGAAAAATACCCTTGGGTCAACAAACTCTTGGAAAACAAGGAGGTGCTAGCACATCGAGTGAGGTCCCACTTTCCAAACAACACTTGTGCAATAAAAGCGTATCACTTGTAAAGTAGACCGCGTTGTTCCCGCAGTGTGGTTTGATTGAAGTGCTGTCTTGCCTGAATATAAAAGAGGTGATTTCTCTGCAACAGAAATGAGACTACAGAGATTGTGAACTGATGCGAGTCTAGCTTTGGGGAGATGAAGATGCCTATCAGCCATGAAAATGACTTGAGGTTTCAGAACAAATAAGGGGAGAATGGCAGTATGGGGTTTCTTTGAAATTTCTGAAGATATTTTAGAATAAAGTTGCCACCTTATCTCTCTTATCCCTCGCTGATATTCTGAAATGCTAGTTTAAAACTTCACAGGCAGCAGTCTCGTCATTTTGGTGATTTTGTTACAGTCAGACAGACAACTTGTGACCCCTTTATTCCCGACAAAGCAGAGTGGGCAGTGCAGGAAACAGAGGGAGGAGCAGGTAAAGTTGACCAGAATGAAGGCGGGACACACATATCTGAACAGGACACAGTATACAGTAAATCATGGAGAAGCATCCAACAGGGTCATGCAAGCAGTGCCAGAAGAGACAATGAGAGTGCAGCAGCATGTATGGTCATGAAGGGAAGTGGTGTTAACTGAAATGAGGATAATGGGCTTAACAGACATAGTAGTAAGTATGGAGGAAAGTATGGAAAATGACAGAGAGACACTGCCTAAATTAAATTGATCTAGTATGAAGATGGCGCAGTATTTGTCCAGAAGATGGCAGAAATGCAACAGGACGGATGTCAGCTTCCGTATAACACCAACGAAGAAGAGGACAACATTTTCAGAGCGGGAATGATGGTGGGGAGAGTGGATTGAACCCTAACAGTAGCTGTTCGCCAAAGTGGTTTCTGATAGCCTCCTGTCAGAGTACCGGTTAGCAGGTTAACCGTGGCACAAGGATGACAGTAGTGAATCAAAGTAACGGTGGAAAACGTAGCATTAGCGATACCGTAACGCTAGCTAACAAGTGACTTTCTCTGAAATCTCAGGTAGGTGACAACTTACACAGACATGACAGCAGTGAAAAGTAACGTGTGTTAAACTTTTGGCAAATGCTTAACGGTGTGCTAGTTGTGTGCTAAAGTGCCTTAGCGTGTGAGTGAATTAGTTGCTGTAACTGACAACTGGCTTCACTCTCATTACACGGAGCATGGGTCCATATAATATGTAACGTTGGCTGATGTTTAGTTTATCAGACGTGTTCAGATATCTCTGTGAAGCAGGACCAGAGGAACATGGCTACTTCCCCGGTAGAGTACACCATTGGAGGGGTGAAGATCCACTTCCCCTGCAAGGCGTACCCTTCCCAGCTGGCTATGATGAATTCAGTGAGTAACACCATTACCACGTGATAAACTAACCACGAGGACCTGCATGTGTGCCTACTACAATTTATAAGGAAGTTCTGGGTTGTCGCATAATAATAATAACAATAATAAATTATAATGAGATATTACAGCGTAAGGAAGTCATTTACACCTGTGTTTACCCTGCTATGATATTTGAAAGTGGCATCTGTGAAAAGGGCCTTTTGTATCAGCTTAGGTGATGTTTAAGCCGCCTTACACAGTGTATTTGTTTAGAGGGTCATTGGTTATTATTCTAACCATAAACAAACCAGTGAATACTTATCCTTTCATCCTTCCTTCCATTATTTATACCGGCAGCTTTCAGTGGGTACGAGGTGCTGTTTCCCCTCAAATTATGTACGGAAAAAGTACAAATATCCTGGGGAAAAAAACAGTTCTACTTGAAATGGTGCAATTCTACATATAGATTTGGCATTAAGGGATCGTGTCTGTACCTTGCCTGCAGATCGTACGAGGACTGAACTATGGGCAGCACTGTTTGCTGGAGAGTCCCACGGGAAGTGGAAAGAGCTTGGCTCTGCTCTGCTCGGCTCTGGGCTGGCAGCGGGCTCAGTTGGGTATGTCTGCTCTGACTGAGATCAAAGAACCAAAACTATTGTATCGGCAAGAAGGCCTATCTTCAAACTAAATGTTTAACCTGTGGAGTACAGTCTAACTGGAGCAGAAGTACTTACTTGTAACTAGATCTCACCAAGTGTCTGTTGGATGTTTTCATGTTGGCATGTTTTTATTTTTTCATTCACTTAAGCCAGATGATATATTTTTTTACAATATTTATATATTGATATGAGGCTGTACAAGACTTGACTTTGTGTTGTTGTAATGGTATGTTATGATTTGTGTTAACTGTTTGTTAACCAAATCCACATTGCAAATATGTCTCTTTCTCACTACTTTCTTGTTTGTAAATTGTTTTTGATATCTCTGTGTTACGTTGTGTGATGATAGATAAACTTAAAGAGGGAGGAAGCCTTTTGGAGGACAAGAGCCAGTCGGATAAAAGCTGTGGCATCTCTAAGAAGTCGGATGTCACAACGTCCTGTCAGTGTGTGTGCCACAGCAAAGTCAGCAGTACCACAGCTACAACAGCAGCCCAACCTGATGTTGTGGACCTCACTGTGTCACCCTGCAAAGAATTGATTCAGCTTCCAGCACCTGAACAAAGTACGTGTTTTTCAGTCCTTAGTTTTATTTGTTGTGGCATTTGAGACAATCATAACTGTTCTTCTTACCTCCCCTGCATCACAATGGTATTTTCAAATAGAGAGAGAGAGAGAGAGAGAGAGAGAGAGTGTTTTTAATATTTTTTTTTTACTTGACGCACACAAAATTGTCATGTGAACACTTGGTAGCTGTGACATTTTTACGTTTCATATTTCTAGTTAAGTTTGATCAATTTGTGATGATTTCTTCATGCTTTGACATCTTGCTTGTCATCAGGGTTAAAATATGATTCTTATTACGTCCACTGCAATTAGGGGTGTAACAATACAAAGAAGTCGTGATTTGGTTCATACCCTCGGGAACAGAGAGATGTGCAAGTGTAAAAGACCAACAATATCCTCTCGCTGTGGACTGAGGAAACATTTCTCCTGCTGGTTACTTTGGTGATCTACTGAACATTTCAAACGCTTCAGTACTGTATGCGCACTGAACAAACAATTTCCTTGACTGGGAACCCAGCTCCGTTGAAGTAGTATCCAGTATTGCAGTGGTTCCTGACTTTTGTTGGAGCACATTTTCTGGAACAGAAGTCAGAGTGACTGTTTTGTGCAGTCCAGTGAATTAAATACCAGACAAATGAAAGTAGTTGATGTAACAGTTGTTTGTACAGTATTCTAATTGATCTGTTGCCTGTCCACAGAGCTAAACGTAGACATTGTCCTTCACAGATAAGATTGAACCAAAGACTTGCCTGAACTAAGCCATTTCCACACTTCATTTCTGTTCCTGTATAATCTAATGTTGCAGTTGCTGTGTTTCAGTGACATCACCTGAGGAAAAAAAAAAACCGTCCATAGCCTCTCGTCTGTCTGAGAAGTTCCTGTCCAGCCTGAGCTCTGACCGTGGGAGGGACGACAACGACGACGACGACTTTCAGCCAGATAGGAAGCGCATTCGCACTGCTGAACACAAGGTATTGCAGATGCTTTGTATATACTGTTGTACATTTATACTGAATTTACTGTGTATAAAATGTAAAGGGTGAATATATCTTTCACAACAAAGGAATACCAATATCTGCAGTGGTTTGATGAGGTTGCTGTATTGTAAGTACTAGATTTGATGGTAACTCACAGTATAGCACTGTCAATAGTGTGTTGCCTATCATATAGGGGTAGCGAATTACAAAACTCATGGAACCTTTGGATCCTATCATGGTTTTGAGTCAACTTTTAGAGATGCCCTAATCACGTTATTTTGCCGCTGATACACATAACGGCTGGTCGATTAGCCGATACAGATCTTTTTTGCTGTTTTGTCTTCTTATAGCAACTGATATACAAGGCTCCCTAAAAATAGTTTCAACCATCTCAAAGTTAGTGTAAACAATCTAGGTCACAATCTTTCTGATCTTTGCTCGGAGGCCAGAGATCTGCTGCACTGCCATTGCCACAGCAGCTCTAACAGCATTAACTATATTCCTGGCATTGTCAGTAGTCACAGAAATAGTTACATTAACCCGCTCCAACTTCCACGCTTCCACTGCTTCTGTCATCTCTTCAGCCAAATCTTCGCTAGTGTGACTCTCGAGGGGGCGTGTCTGCAGAACGTGGATTTTCATCTCCCATTCAGTGGTGAGGTAATGTGCCGTTACAGTCAGGTAGCTGGTGGGTTGCCAGGTTGGCTCCACCGAAAGAACATTATATTTCCCACAATTTAAGCTTCTGCATTTTCCAAATGCACTAGTATTATTCAAACAAATTGTTCGGTTCGTAATGCACACCGAACCGTGAGCCTCGTACCAAACGGTTCAATACGAATACGTGTATCGTTACACCCCTAGTTACTGCCAATCATTTGTGGAGAATATTCAGTGAGAATCTACGATCCCTGATAATGCTACATTATGAACAACAAATCAGGAGAAGGAGAGCTAGTAACGGTGGCAGATATTAGAGAGGAAATTATGAACAGTAGCAGCTTATACTATATAATTAAAACTACGATTTTTGTATCAATAGAAATAAATGGTAAATGGTCTGGACCCTGCTCTACCTCTGAGCCACAGTCGCCCCAAATACAATCTTGTATTTCCTAATTAGGGATTAGGGCCCGATACTGTTTTCATGTACTCCTACCTGCAGAACTACACTGATACCACAACGGCAACATGACGTTGTGAGAGAGTAAGAGTAAGCCTGGCATCACGTTAGAGAGTGTCCGGTCGAGAGAGGAAGAGCGCATGTGTGACGGTGAGTATAAAGGTAGCAGTAATGTTAATGAGTAAATTCTTCAACTCCTCAAAACCTGTGAGGAGACCCAAGTTAAGTGTCTTGCTTGTCAAGCAGCTGATGATGAAAGTGAAGTTAGCAACAGCTTCAGCTGCTCCAGCTCCCTTAAGGAGGAGCTGCTCCTCTAAATGTTGCTCAGTTTATATTTCTTTCAAACAGTTAAACTAAACTATTTTTAGGGAGCCTTGTATATCAGCTGCTATAACAAGACAAAACGACAACAAAAGATCTGTATCGGCTAATCGACCATCTGCTATGTGTATCAGCGGAAAAATAATGTGATTAGGGCATCTCTAAAAGTTGACTCAAAACCATGATAGGATCCAAAGGTTCCATGAGTTTTGTAATTCGCTACCCCTATATGATAGGCAACACACTATTGACAGTACTATACTGTGAGTTGGTCACTCGGGTATAGTTCCATCATTGTTCAAAGTCAAAAAACAACTTTATGATGTTAGTTTTAATGAATAAATGTTACTGCTGGGCAACGATTAAAATTTGTAATCTCATGATTTTCTGCGATTAATCGATTTACGTTTACGTATTAAATAAATATCCTCGTCTGTGTCCTTTTTCAGAGGTTTTCACAATGTCATTAAGGGTTGCCATGGCTAAATCAACACCATCATTTCCACTAGAGACCAGGAACGGTTGTGATATTTTTAAAATCTCTTTCAGTTCCTGTTTTTGCCAAATTGCTGCAATGTCAGCAATTTTGCAGTATTTTATGTTGTGGCAATTTATCATGTTCTTTTTAGATGTAACTTGTATTGGTTATCTCTGAATATTGTGTGCATGTAGACAGCTCATCCAGACCTCACAAACTCGGCGCCATCAGAACTCACCAAACCCAAATCACAAATGTATCTGGAAAATCCCCCAGTAAAACGTTGCTTTGTACGATATGCCAGGGTTCAGTTGTAAGGGTTAGTTTAGTTTCCATATTGGGTAAGTATTGATATCGCTACGTGTCTAACAAAATGTCTGCATGTATTAATGTACAACCCCCCCCCCATTAGCATTCTTCAAAATAATGTGCATTGATAATAAGAAGGCCGTCTTGTGAAGTATTTTGTTTTGTTTTTGCTGGTTGAGTGATGGGAATGTTGAGTGATGTGCAGCTCAGTGGAGTAAAGTCTCTGTTTGTTCGTCAGCAGCGTAAGAGGAAGCGTCTGGAGCAAGGAGTGGTGTTCATAGATGATGAGCTGGAAAATGAGCCTTCAGGTGCTCAGACCTGGACCACAGAGCCAAACCCCCAAGCAGCTGGTCTGTCCTCATCGTGCTGCGTGAGTACACTCCAGACATAGAAGCTGAGTGACACCAATAATATTGCTTTACTGATACATGAGGCAAATGTTGTCCATACATTTGATAGGCATGTTTCAGAAGAGATTTTGACATGACTGACTGACTGACTGACTGACTGACTGACAAAAATGGGCTGTTTTTTAAATGAAAAGACAGCTTCATTTGTTCTCCTTTACTTGTCATGTTATTTGTTTGGGAAGGTGGTCCTCTGACATGTCTGAACGAACAGAAGTGGGCCTTAAGTTAGAAAAGGTAGGAGTGCTACACTGTTTGTATTGGGGAGGCTCTCAAAGTCAGTGGGGTCGACTTCAACCATCTCGTCTATACATGTGTTTTGTTGTGCTTTGTATCAGTTAGTTGTAGTGCAGTTAGGGTCAACAATCAAGCACAGTTCATTACACAGGGATTTAACGATTGTTACTGTATAGAGACGAAAAGGAGTTGGTTTCCAATGAGCGATAACCCCACAGGATCCAGTATTTCTCATCCATGTTGTTTTGTAAGCTGAGGGTAAAAGTTATCTTTTCCATGAAACATAAATAGTTGATTCAGTAACTACAAAACGATCCATAGTGGGAGGGTTTCTCTGAAGCCAGGATTTGGTAACAGTTTTTGAACGGTGGTCAATAACCCTTGTACAGTTCAGGCTCCATGATATTGAGAGAGAGAAATGAAAACATCAGTACCATGCCTAGTATTTTTTTACATTAAATGTCCCATTCTCTACCAAAACGGCTGACTACATGTGGAATACCAAAATATGTGGGCATATTGAATGATGGACCTTTCACTGTAGACACAGGTGTAACTTGTTTAGTTAATGATGACTCGGTTCTTTAAATGTCTCCGTAAAGCCGTTCCTGTGAGCCAGCATGCACAACATTAAGGCTCAGTAAAGCGGACGCCTCAATCATTAATGTCAGCATTTACACCTGTGCTTTTCTTGTAACAGCGTATCGATGTATCTGCTGTGAAAAAGGTCCATTATGCATGTGGTGCAGTTTACCAAGACATTTAATTTGTCTTTTTATGAGATGTTAAAATGTCTGTTGTGATAGAATAAGAAGAACTACTTTATTAATCCCTTTTGGCGAAAATCTGTGTCATAAATGATCCATAGAAACACAGAGTGGTTAATCCTCTCATGTTGCTGGTAGAGTAGATTAAAGTATAGCTCCTTTTGGACCGTTTATTTAAAGGTTTCACTGTCAGCAATGGGTTCAGTATTACCATTCACTAACACCACTGGGTGGCGGTATACTCCACCAAATCCACTGAGGCTGTGATTAAAGTTTCAAACATGTATGGGCTTAAAAACGGAACAATTTTCAACTTTGCAGGTATTCATGTTTTCACAAACGGATACATTTGAGTTAACAGGAAAGTAATTATATTTAAATGCAAGGTTGATACAAAGTATGCTAAAGTATAACACCATACAAAACAGGCCATTGAGACCTTCAGAACAAGGACATTTTGGCAGGCTCTCACTTCTTTAAGGGGCTGTTTAAGATTTCAGACAGGTTAGTATTTGGTTTAGGTTAGTGTAAGGGTTGGGCTCAGGCATTTAGTTGTGATGGTTGAGGTTAAAATATATTAAGTCTATAAAATGCAGATTTATTTTCTGTGGATCCTCAATGAATTGACTAGTTGTTTCAGCTCTACATTTATTATAGACCTGGTTATTAGACTACATTGGTTTTAGTTAGGTGGAGCTAATAAACTGACAACTGAGAGTATTTTGAAGCTGCATTTCCTGAGTCATCAAGTAATATGTTTCCTAAAGTTATCTGCGATGCTGTTTCTGGTGAATAATCTATGTTCATGAGATCTCTCCAGGTCCCAAAGACCAACAGGTTAGCCATAATCACTCAATGTGCACAGTCACAGAATGCGGCTCACAGGAATGGTTGAACTCTCACAACTGGGTCTTAGCATGCCACAGGTGTGTGGCTTGGATTTGGAGCCGTGGATGGTCGGAGGTGGAAAAAAAGGTGGAGGGAAAGTGAAGTCGAAAAAGTGCGTCCGTCTCTGGTTTCCCTGCAGCTACATGACCCTGGCTCTTTTGTCCCGCGAGCGCTGACTGACGGCCTGAATGGGGCCCTTTGAAGCAAGCTCCAGTTTTAATTAAGAGGGTTTGCCTCGCCTGGACCGCTGATCTGTGAAAGCCACGGGGATAAATATTGAATGGGGTTCACCCACTGGTTACTGCGCCCGAGGGATAAACAGGTGCTTTGGAGGGCAGGTATTTGCCAGGGCCCCCTACCTGCACAGTGTGGTCATGTTGGGAGGAGGGGGTGTTCGGTGTCATGTCTTCCAAAGTATCGGCTATTGAAGCCTACCCTTATTGGAGTGAATTCCAAGCCCTCGAAAGCTGTGGAATGAGGAGCAAATTGGCGTCCAGTGAGAGGCGCCAGTGATACCTAAGTGATCCACTGCCTGCGGCCCCTCAGTGCCCTCGGACTGGCCCCCTGGAGTGTGAGATTTCCATCTCTCAGGTGTTGGCAGGGAGTCGAGCAACAGAAGCCTACCTGTGAATATTCTGAGGTGTTCAGTAACACCACTGACCTCTGTTCCGTCAATTCCAGAAAGCTTTAGCTGTTGCATACACTTACACCTGGAGGTGTAGGTGTACCAAGGGAATTACGTTTACCTGGTAATAGACCTGAAGACACGCAGACCAACTAAAGACACGTAGTACACCTGTCCTATACAGTGTACCTGTAAATGCTGTCTAATGAGAAAAAAAGTTTACTCTCATTACATATTGTTTGAAAGACAAAGCTAGCGTTCTCATAGCTAGCGGCACCCAAAGAGCTACACCAATGGCCCTGTTATGTTCTTGTTGCTAGCAAAGCTGGCGCCTCTTTTGCCCCTTTTGCCCCTTTTGCCAGTTATCTGCATTCCTTCCGAGGGGGTGTCTGCTCTGGGCTGTGGGGCCAGGCTTGATACCTTGTTGTCCTGGCATCTCAGGAGGCAGGCGCGTAAAAGGATACTCTTGTGTCAGCTGTTTCCTGCTGCAGCTTTTGACAAGGGCCTCTATTCATCAGCAAGCCCTTCTACACCCATCCTCCCCCCACCTGCCAATGAATAAGTAATTATTAGCCATCTTGGGGCAGGATATTTGGATGGCTCTATTTAATGTGGCAGCAGCAGGTAAGGTGATCGGGCTCAGGGCCCAGGCTGTGGAGCGCAACTGTTCCAGAGGAGAAAGGTAACCTGAACTGGTGTTGGGGCCCTGCAGCACCTCTGTTTGTTTTTCACATGGGCTCAGGGCTCGTTATCCCTCTTAACTCTGAGAGAGGGCTCTCTCTGGCCTACACTCCATCGCACATTGTAATATTTGATGGGCAAACATGCTTGGAAAATCTGAGCCGCCCGGTAACTCGAGCTACTCGTCTATCATCAGAAGTGCTACCTTCTGATCTCTATGATAAGTTGCGATGCCTGACGACACATACCATTCATTTTTACGTGGAATTATTCAGGTCATTTTTTGAGGATTTAGGGATAAACTTGTTTGCCAAGCTTGCAAGTTTTGTTAATTCAAGGAAAAAAGAATCAAACTACTGTACTGTAGAGCTAACTTGGTGTTAAGTGTTTGATTATCAAATTTGAAACATCCGAATAACGTCAAATCTGAACACTTCTAATGAGTTCTTTAAACTTTCTGCTCTTTGGGGTTGTAGCCTGTCTTCCAACACAAAGATATTAGCCAGGCAAAGACAAAGCTTTCAGCCTCACTTTTGACTGCTCTTCCTAGGAAAAAGTGAATCATTATTTTATCCCAACTCATTTAGTCGACAAGTAAACAACTGAAACAAGGATTGTTTTGTTAAAGATTTGTTTTCCACTTGTTTTTTTAACAGACACAAGTAAATATGGAAATTCAATGAACCCTAATTGTATTATTATATTTGTTTTTGCAATTTACTTTTTTATTTTAGTGCCGCATAGCTTTGAAATGACTACTATTGATGATATATTTTAGACCACAGAATCTTAAAGTTCTAATACTGCATTTGATTGGATGGTGTATGTGAGTAGACCACTTAAAAGAGCTCAACACATAAGCAGGATCACTTTCATAAATGTTGCCGGCTACACTTCAGCTGTAAAGGGGTGGGGTGGGCGGGCATCCGCCACGTCACCAGGCGGCCTGTTTTGGAGCAGCTAGATTTTGTCAGTCACCACAATGGTGGCCTATCATCTTACAGACTCCAAAGGTCATCTGGTGGAGAGGGACAGGACACCTTATGTATGATGCACATTCTTTCTGCTTCTCCATGAGTTAACCAAGAGAGGATACAAGGCAGTCTGTCAGAGTGGATAATAGTGATGACTCGTGAGGAGCCTTGTGTATCATAACACGCCCGAAAGCTAAATGTAGTACGACAATGGAGAACATTTTCGGTGTTTAATACCTCAAATGATGACATTGGATGTGTGTACATGAGATCTTTACGTTTACTTGTGTGGATGGTACACACACCTCTGTCTGCACTCAGCGTCTCCTCTCCTCACCCCACTTTGTGTGCAGAGGGAGTGTTTGCCGCCCCTCTCTCTTTAAACGTTTGCTTTTTGTGGGCATTGCTGCCTCTCCGGCGGTGCCCGGCTGCATCCTGTGCATAATGCAGCCTGCAGAAGCTTCTGCTCAGCCCTTTCAGCCTGAGCCCTGCATGGGTGACGCTCCAACACAAGCAATGGCAGCTGGGGCTCTGGCGTGGCTCATTGTCATGACATGACTCAGGAAGGACTCAGCCAGACTCTCTGTTCTCAGCTGAGATGGACGGCACAGCGCCACTTAATTAAAGGCAGTCATTTTTAAGTATTGTATTATTGTTTGTTATTGATTGAAAAGCATTTTCCAGAAATGTTGGTGTGTTTTATGCACGTTTTGCGATCCCTAAGGGTTAAAATAACAGACAAAAAGCCTTGAATACCCAAATCCCCCAAAAGAAAAGCTCTATATACTTATGTTACAAATTAATATTTAAATAGTTGAATATTCAGGTCCAGTCCTACAGACTTACAGCAAATGTGCTTTAGCATTCTTGCAGTGTGTTTCCATTCAATGGTGGAGCAACGCAGGAACAGGTTGCTTTCAATTTACTTACTCTGAGATAATGATTCCGCTAATGTTGAATTCAACCATACCATGAATTCAAATGTATTGATGAAATCAATTCATTGCCCAGCTCTATTTGAAAAAACATCATTCATGTTTCCATTCAGTTGTTAAGCGAACCTTTGTGAGAGTGTAAATGTTCACTACTTGACGAGGGTTTTCCATAATCCATTGAGCTCAACTCTTTTTCAACAAAGGCAAAAACCACCTCAAGTAAACGTAAAAAAAATTTAGAAATTGTATCTAGTTTTGAAGTTTCCTTTCTAGGACGATACGATGGGCATAAAAATATGTGAATGGAAACATGTATACTGATGGAAATCCAGCGTTGATATAAAAAGACAAGATTCATGATGGGAATTTAAAAATAATAACGAAGTGTGTTTTATAGTCAGCGCTGTAAAGGACTGTTTTATTTGCATAAAAATGACAGTTGCCAGTGTTTTTATTTAACCGAACAAGATGTGACTCGACTGCTGTACTGAGCGGTTGAAATCTAGCGCATAACCTCCGTGTTTGTGTCTGTTTCTCTTTCCAGTCCCCTGAACCCTGCTCCCTGTGCCTGTGTGCTTCAGCCAGAGACGGTGTGAAGGACAAAGACAGTGAGAAGGACAAAGACAGTGATGGCAAAAAGAAGATTCCTAAGATCTTCTTTGGTACTCGCACACATAAACAGATAACTCAGATCACCCACGAGCTGAAGCGCACCGTTTACTCCAGTGTGCCCATGACCATCTTATCCAGTAGAGCTCACACATGTGTCAACCAAGGAGTGGCGCCTCACTTCAACCGCAATGAACGCTGCAAGGACCTACTGGATGCCAAAGATGTGAGGACGAACACTTACATACACGCATACATTCACATTAAACCCATTTTCAACTTCAGCTTTAAAGTAAGACTCAAGCTGAAACGTCACTCCCTGTAAGCAGGAGGATGTTTCCTCTCTCATAGAGAACATGAACACCTCGTGAAGATGACGTTTCTTTTTTTGGACAATTACTAGTAAATCAATTTGCCTAAAGCATTATCGTCAGTAGAGGAATTTCAATATTGCCCAACCTTAAAATATATATGTCACCCAATAAGTTATAAGACCCGTCGATACAGAAATTCTTAAGACATTTTATATGTTTGAGATCGATTGGAAACATTGTCACCACAACATTAGTTGGACCAGTGAGCATTTCTCCACTGTTAATTGTCCCGCTCACTTCATAACTTGGTCACAATCCTTCAAGGAACCAAATTTAAAGGATTCTCATCTAAATTGTTTGTCTTTTGTTGTATGTTAACTTAAATGAATATTACCTCCGGTATCTACTTTAAAAACCCAGACAGGCCATACATGTGACATGTGACTTTCATCCCACTAAAGGCACAACCTGTATGTGTGCTATAGTTGTTTACTAGGTCAACCCCCCTATTTGTTTGCATTCTCTTGTCTCAATAAGAACTCTTCTGGACCTGAATTGGACTCCTTTGACCCCCTTCTAGCTGTGAAATCCAACACCACATGACACACTTTCTCCATGGAATCAAACCGTTATCTACTGGTTACAGAAGCTGATGAAAGACAACATATAACCGACCTAACATTTTATGACAACTTTATAATACTAAATACTCACCTGACCTCAAACCATCATGTACCCTGTAACACAAACCCACAGGTAACTATCACTAACCAGACAAAACTCCTTCAACAATGTAGCCTCAGCAGCAATTATGCTGCTACAATATCCACAATTGGTCCAACCGGCTCTTTCAGACACTTGTAAATCCCCTCACTGCTTTAAAGTTGAGGTTCCTAATGCAACAAGGACAATTACGCTGTCAGTGGAGGTGTTTGCCTCCCATGGCAATTCTCTCACTTTATTCTATTAAATAGCTGGCCCAGTCATTACCCCTCACTGGAGAGGATGTTACTGATGCTCTCTGTCTCATCACCTCAGGGTGTAGTCTAGTCAGTGTCAGGTGACCATGCTGTGTAGACGCACAGTGATTCATACACAGTAACACCCATCGTCTTAAGTCAAAACACCTACCGAGTGTTTTAACTGCACTGTAACCTGTCTTGACTTTCCCAAATGTGGCTGCATGTCTATTAATCTCCCCAACTCCCCTTTCACTGAGCCCACCGTGTTCAGTTTCAGCTAAGTGTCCAAGCTTAGCACATGACTGTAAAAGGTAGACCATTCCATCCACAGATCATTATTGTGTCTGGAGGTTACTGAGTCCACCGGTGTACAGAGTTTGTGTTTGACAGTCACCTCAAGCTGTGAAATCCTAAAGAACAGGGTGGGACATCTGAAGCAGACACCTCTGTTGACAGTGTAATTGGGGTTTGGTACATGAGATGCTGCTTCTTTACACTTCTACATTCACTGTATGAGTGTCAGGACATGTAACCCACAACAATACCTGGACGACCTGATCATAGGAAGCCTCTGAAATACTGTACGTCACCTCTGGTTCCATGTGACACTAGAGAGAAGAAAATAAATCAAACGTTATCTCAGATATATAAGAACTTCTAATGTAACACATTTTAAACTGTCTGGATTAGTAGTGACAAATACAAAGGAATACATAACATGTAGCTGATATTGTAGGCTTTTAGTGTTTCCCCTCTATATACAGCTGCAACAACTGATTGGAGTTGCCAATTGACAGAAACTGCAATTTTGATCATCAGTTAATCATTTTGATTCTCACATTTTCTTTTTCTAATCTTCTCTGATATGTTGGGTTTTGGATAGAGATACACCAATGGCAATTTTCTCTGCTGATTTCCAATTAAACAAAATAAGAATAAAAACAGACCTGTGTATCCTGTTTTTTTGCAGATTCTTATTTCTTTCTAAGAACTATAATTGACAGCAAAGCTCCAGACTTACTTTTTTCAACACCGTCCCAGAACCGTCAGCAACAATAATTTTAACCTCCCCAAAGTCAATTGGGGTGAACATTTTCAATGTTTTTTTTTGTTGTTTTTGTTTACTTTGTTGTTGTCTCCCATAGTGGTTATTTGCATAAAAACACATTCAACTGATTGTATATTTAAAACGATCTGGCATTAATAGTTTTAATTACACATTACAAGCTGCTTTAGAGTGAGGGTTTTTGAGCTGAGCCCAAATTTAGTTCAGGAACCTCTCCCCTACAGTGTGTGGAGATCCGTACAGTGTTAGGTTCCTGCAATGAAAAGGGACTCTGTGTGATCAGTCAAACTGCGTCTTCCATGATCCGTTGAATGCGGCTGACTTTGAATGAAAAATGTGTGTATTACAGGGCAGGTCATGCAGCTACTACCATGGTGTCCAGAGGATGCGGGACCAGCGCACACTACGCGCCTACGGACTCCATGACGCCTGGGACGTTGAGGACCTTGTCTCTCTGGGCAAACGGCTCCGGTCATGCTCCTACTATGCTGCCCGTGAACTTATGCAGGACGCCGCCATCATCTTCTGTCCATACAACTACCTGCTGGACCCAATGATCAGAGAGAGTGTGAGTAGAGTATGGAAGAGAGAGTGCAGGCATTCTAGAACAATCTGAAGGGAGCAACAAGATTACTTCTTAACAAAGGACCAGATCATGTGGAGAGTTCAGGGATTAACCAATCCCTCTTCTTCCTCTCTTGCTTTCCGTCTACATTTTCACCAGATGGAGATCAACCTGGCAGGCCAGATCGTGGTGCTAGACGAAGCCCACAACATTGAGGACTGTGCAAGGGAGAGTGCCAGCTACACTTTAGACCACCACAGTCTGCTGCTGTCCAGGGATGAGCTTGACAGCATGGTCAAAAACAAAATCAGACCCTCCAAACACGAGCCACTCAGGGACTTCTGCTATAGCCTGACCAAGTTTGTGATTCAGTGAATTAATTGCTCATCTGTGGTGCTCGTAATTTGAGTAATATTAACTAAGAATGTATTTTTGTCCATGGTGTAGCTGGATCCAGGAGAGCCAAAGCCTGATGTCTGAACGGGGATATGAGAGCGCCTCTAAAGTCTGGAATGGAAAGGATGTACTGGGCATCTTTCACAACATGGGCATCACTGCTGACACCTTCAGCATTCTGAAGGTACATCAGATATCTAAGCTTTACTTCTACATGTTTGAGGTTTACCGTACCTGTACACTGCCAGTATTAGTCAGTCCACTTCAAATGTTCACTCTTAAGCCTTCAGTACCGAACCCTCACTGATTTTGATGGACATCAACTGTGTGGTCAGTGTAAGGGCCTCAGTGCAGAAGGGTGTTGGGGCTCACTGTATGTGTAATGGGACAGCAATCATGTTTACTCGCCACAGTAATGCCTGAAAATGTCCATAAATAGATACATTAATTGGGAGTATTTGTTGTTTGCTATGTGATAATAAGCAAAATAGCACAGTTGGACCAAATCAACATATTTTGAAATTACCATCATGCATCATAAGCAAAGTACATATTGTGACATGTGGGTTTATTCTTACAGGAAGAAAATCCTCTAGCTTCTAGAATGTTCTTGTTTCATTCAGTGACTTGGCGGGATCATGCATCAAAGTCTATGAGGACAATAGAAAGGGGCAATCATGAACCTTTCCTCCACCGTCTTTAGACAATGTATTACATGTTGGGCTTTCAGTGGTTGTTGCTTCAGGAACTTTTCTTGAAATGTTAAATCTCTTTCTAAAGTATTGATCACAATAGGCGTCTGTATACGATTGACAGGAGCAGTAGCTAAATCAAGCTTCACTGTATTTCAGTAACACCTATATCAGATGTTTCTAATACTCCATCACCAATAGTTTGCTTTATACAGATACTTACGTTTTTTTAAATGTGTACGTCACATTTACTGCCACATCTGCCGGTTTATTTTAAGGTGGTTTACAGTCCTGACACTTCCCAACGTCGAGGAGAAAACCAAACAAAATCCTGTTCATGCTTAGTATTTACAGGTGTTCCATTGTCATGTTTATCACGCCATTCAAGGCATTCTTATTGTGATGTGCTTGTATTTGAAGTTTGACACCCAGAAAATGACGACCTTGTGTGTTCTGCATGTTCTTATTTGGTTTTAGATGTCCTGTAATAATCAACAGCACTGTTGTTTTTTTTCTCACACGTCTTCCACTGTGACAGAAAAACCTGGCAGCAGTGTTGGAGAAAGAGGAGCGTGTTGGTTTGATCAATGGTAAAGAGGATATGGTTCAGGTCCCAACCATCAGCTCAGCAACCTCCATTGTCCTCAAAAATCTCTTCATGGTGCTGGGCTTCATGTACTCCTCTGAGGACAACTGCAGGTCAGAGACCAACCAAAGAAAGCTAGATCAAAGTCCTGTGCCATGCCAGTGCCTCAGATGAACTAATATAAAGGGGTTTAGGATTGAACGATGGCTTAGGTCTCTGTGTGTCTGTAGGGTTGCTGAAGACTACCGGATCGCTCTGCAGAAGACCTACACTTGGACAAACCAAGTCCCACCCGACACCCCTGATGCCCAGGGCTTTATTGTTCGGCCATACCACAGGAAACGCCAGAGCGCCCGAGTCAAGACAGAAGTACTGACACTCAGCTTCTGGTGCCTCAACCCCGCCGTGGTGAGAGGTTAGAGATGGCACATCATGCCATGTAGGCCAAACTGATTTATTACTGATTGCTTAATAAGTCTGATGACTTAATAAGTCTGTAATGAAAGTTACCTGCCAAGTGCTGGTAAAATATGTCACAAACATATTATAATGTGTTCTTCTATCTCCACCGTGCCAGCCTAAATATGATATGCTTATGGCATAAATTCCAGCTGAAACACTGCTTGGAGGTTGATTGTGTCTCTGTCTCCCAGGCTTTCTCTGACTTCAGCAGGTCAGTGCACAGCATCGTGCTGACATCAGGAACCCTGTCCCCCATGGGCTCCTTCTCCTCTGAACTTGGAGTGAAGTTCTCCATCCAGCTGGAGGCCAACCATGTCATCAACAAGTCCCAGGTCAGTAGGGTTATTTGTGGTGCAACGGACCTTAGTTGGTCCTCGATCCATATGGATCTAACTCTAGGTCTCAGCAGCTTATAATACAAAATGAAATCTACTAATGCCAAGATATTTTTTGTCAATAAATATACAATCTTTAATTTCCTAATCATTTGAATTGTGTGTTTTTATGCAAATAACCATTATAGATGACTATAACAAAGTAAAAGGATAACACTTACAACTTTTTTTTGTAAAATAACATTTTACACTGACTTCAGGACAGTTGAAATTATTTTTCGGGACAGTGGTGAAAAATAGCTGGAGCCTTGTATACCTGCTGTAATAACAAAACAACGACAAAAAACGGTTTGTATCAGTGGATATGGCTTATTAACGATCGGTATATTTGCCCTCTTTTTTTCTGCTGATCTAATCTGTGTCTCACAAATGTGATCCGTTGCACCTGACATGGTAAACCCATGTCACTCAGCTTCTGGAAACAATGACTTCTTTGACAAAGAATATGCTGTATAAAAGGATATTTAGCTGCTCGATTCCTGGATGTTTCATTTGATTATACGACTTAAAACCTCCCTCCCTCAGGACTCATTGGAATCCCTAAGCTTCCTGAAAGCATCGTGTCAGAAAGAGAGATATGATGGTATCCATCAGTCTGTCAGGTTTTAAGGTGTATCACGCCATTGGAAACTTTGACCCTGTCTCCACATGTATACCACTTTTGTCCAGCAGATGTCACAGTCTGATCATTAGATTGCAATAATGTTGTAACTTGGACTTACGACTCAGTGCCACCGCTAATTTGGCATTGCACATGAGAATGTTTTCGAAAAAAAGCTGATAATGATACTGTGTTTGGGCCTTTGAAAACTATTTTTGGGCCAACATAATAATAGCCAGATATATTTAGATATATGAAGTATGTTGGTGATATGACCTCAACATTTCTAATGCCCTCTCCTCAGGTTTGGGTGGGCACTGTTGGTGACGGACCCCAGGGCAGAAAGCTCTGTGCCACCTTCCAACACACTGAAACGTACGCCTTCCAGGACGAGGTGGGGCTGCTGCTGCTCCATGTCTGCCAGGTCGTAGCCAAGGGTGTGCTCTGCTTTCTGCCTTCTTACAAGGTAAAAACCACCAAGACATGCTCCACTCAAACAATGAATGAATCTGAGTCTGTAAATTAGTGGTGGTTGCAGCGTTGATTATATGGGTGTTGTTGTGAATGCAAAACCAAAAGGAGAACCAAATCAGAAGGTATATGATGATCAGATCAACAGAATAAGAGAGACACTTCATTCATAACGTTGACATTCAAGTTTGATGAAGATTAGCAAACACAAATTTGAGGTCCTTAGTATTATAGTAGACTTCCATTACAGTGGCTGCTTATTGTTTCCGACTCTTGTGCTTCCAACTAAACATTTTCACTAAGGTAAAAAAAAAAAAATGTTCTGCTGCATGCAACACACACCTGTATTAACGGGCCGGTGTAGCAGCAATCTAACAGTACCATACATTACACTTATATGTAATATAATAGAACCACGTGTTGCAGTGTGACGTTTCACAGTCGAGCCTCACAGTCCCGCAGACTCGATGCATTGCCTTGAGTTATTTTTACGTATGCTGTGGGTCATGAGCTACGAAAGAAAGCCTGCCTAACACTTTGAATTCTGTTTTAAATCTATTTCTTGTTTGTTCACAAGCATGTTTCACACCAACAGGGTTTCAGGTGAAAGAATAAGGCTCAAATATTTTCACACACACCACAATTTCTACAACGGGATGAATAAAGTATCTTCTGTTCTATGAGAAAACATCTAAGCAACAGATTAATTTAACAGATTACAAAAATATAGTTATGGTCTTATCTACATGTGCTCTAGATGGGGCAATTATAACTTTATTCATTTATCTAAATTTACTCAAAACTACATTGTTACAGTGTTAAGATGATTAACAGTTAGAACATATGTTTCCACATTCTACCACTGGGAGGAGCTAGAGACCATAAATTGGAGTCAGGTCCAGAGTTCTGGTTGTTTGAAGGGATTTTATTAAGTTTTCAAAGCCTAAGCTGGATTCCAACAGATCCCACTGCTAAGAAGCCGCTCTTGCTCGTGTCATATGTTACAATAGATCACAACCAATCAATACAGGTATTGTCAAGGACTTGTTAAAAGCGTCATCCTCATGGAGCTGTATCCTCTTTCAGTTAATGAGGGCGCTTCTTAGAGGGCACTCAGACACTTTGTCCCCCTTTGTTTGTTATGCGTTTTTGTTCATGAATAATTAATGTGCGCTGTAGCTCAGTTGTCACATTAGCTTACTTAGGGCCAAGTGGATTTCATGTATCATTGTGTGTTTGTCCACATTGCACATGTTACGTGTGACTTTGGTCACTATGCGTGTGACTTTGGTCAATAATGTTACTAAATGTGGGAAACCTAATATGTTTGAGTTTCAAGTCACTATGAAAAAACCCCACTATAATTCTTTCTACTGTATTTTAATGCAGTTGTTCCCAACATTTTTGGCTTTCGACCTCTTACAGAGATGTTTTTTTTAAGTGTTGTTGTATAAGCTTCTTATCTAGTCAGTTATTTTGCCCAGTAGTAACAGACAGGAGTTACGGCAGCAAAGCACTGTACTGATGTGGATGGGGGAAGCAGCAGAATGTAGTGTGAGAGTGACCCCATTTTCATTTGAATAGATTTTAGATGTAACGTTGTCTGATAATTTCCAAGGGCTGCACAGTGGTGTGGTGGTCAGCACTGTCGCCTCACAGCAAGAGGGGCCTGGTTCCTGTTCCGGCTTCCTCCCACGGTCCAAAGACATGCAGCTTAGGTTCATTCTGATAAGACCTTAGTCTTAGGGATGTCCATACATCATTCAGTGTTTCTATTACAGCTAAATGACATTTAAAACTTGAATTTTACTTATTTGATTAAAGTTACAGCAGTGAAAATCCTTGCATGCTTTTTGTGTCTTGGTATTGTATTAGTTTTTTTTAGCTCATTTTGAACTTCTTGTTATGTTTTAGCAGTAAGTAGACTGTGTCATGGAAGCCAGGCAACACTGACCTACTGTTTTTTTGTGATGAGTTAACATCATGTTAAGAGGACACATCATTCTCCTGGACCTTGACAGTTGTTAGTTTTGCCCTTGGCAAATTTAGCTTTTTCCTTTTGCATACTTGCATAGATCGTGTTCAGCTTGTATCTCCACCTGTCACATGCAGTGATCATTTGTTTGATTCCTCTGCAGTCCTTGTTTGCTTGCTATCAGGTTGCATTTTCAAACAGTTGATGACACCACCATCCAAACTGTGAGGGAAAGCAAAGACTCTGAGTCTTGTTGTTTTCTCTTTTTACCTTCCTTTTTGTCAGCCTGTGATGCCAGCTGAGGAGCCACTATGAGCTGTGGGATGTTTTTTTATTATTTTTTTATTATTGATAGCCATGTAGGAGTCTTCTGTCTCCCTCTCTGTGCTGATGCATAAATATTTAATCTGCAGTCAGCTCTTAAAGATGAGGAGATGAGGGGATATGAAGGGCTGGGGTATTAATTGGAGCCCGTGGAGGCCTCGTTGGTGCCGCTGAGTCCCGTCTTCCCTGTGATCTGTGTGTGTGTGTGTGTGCAACACGGAGAGGATAGGTCATCTTCAGACATCCCTGTTCAGTGTGTCTAGGTGATGGCTATCAGCCCCTCGTACACAGCTGGCTCAGTGAAAAGGTCTGTAGGGTCAAGGAGATGTACCTCAAGGCTCGTTCTCTGCTTCACGAACACACACACAGTTCAATTTTATTGTCTTCTTATAGCAGGAATATTGACAAATTGGTAATACAATCACTCCTAATTGGACTTCGTTGACCCATCATATTGGGTCAACATTGAGAAACCAACTGTATTTCTGTCATTTGGCTTTGGTGCTGTGCAGTAAAATGAGTTCAAAGAAAACTCAAGAGAATGTTGTGCATTAGCACACAGCTCAATACCTTTCTTTTTTAAGATACACACACAAAGCATCCCTGTAATCATGGTCTCACACACACTCTTTCCCCGATAACCTGCACCAGTGCTGTGGTTTTGTAGCACATGAGCCTCAACAGCCCTCCAGTTAATGCCCATTAGAACCACAGAGGAAGGGACCAGCGCTCCGGTGCAGAAAGGGACTGATGGTTTATTAAAAAAAGCGGGATTTTGCAGAGGTGAAAAGATGGCCAGGAATATAAGATGCTTTTAAGGGAGATGGAGATAAGGGCCATTAGGTGATGTCGCCTCGCTGTCTGTGTGAAGACGCACCCAGCGCCGGCGCCTGGGCTCTGCTGAGCGTGTGTCAACTCAAAGTCAAACCGGACTGTTGGCTGAACACCCGCCAGCACACGTTGTCCTCAGCAGCTCAATCACACAGCTCCACAAGCACCGGTGTCTCAGGGTGAGACTGTTTCTGTCTGTGTTTGGAAGCACTTTGGATTCATGGGTCAATTTGCCCAGTGTAGCATATCCCTCCTGATTTTTTTAGAGCCGAGTTGATGTTTTATATGAGTTTTTACAGTGGAAACTTCAGTATTACTGCTGTGTGACTAAGCTGGAGCCTTTTTGGGAGGCTTAGAGTTTCAGGCTTAACAGGTCAAATGTAGCCTCAGTCGTCTCCTTGTTCTGATATCTCCTTCAACCACAGGAGCAAATTCTGGCTGTCAATACGCTTGAAATCTAATTAAACATAATGTGGAAACTTTAGAGATGATATAAGAAAGAAAGAAGGGTCTTCATATTTTTTCATGTCATTTCAAATCCTATGAAAAGACTTAAAATATATAATATATGTTAATTTTGTCAGGTATGACACATTAGTTTCTCAAAATAAACACTTTATATACAGCTGTGTAATACTAATGGGATCGCTGAGTGCCGTCTTCTTCAGGCAGCAGGCTGTGTGTGCAGCGTTCTGTTGTCACCACCGGTGTGGCTCGGACGTGTAGAGAGACGACGAGGGAGGAGTGGGAGGCCAGAGGTGGCAGGTGGCTTCTTGCCACCAGTCTTGGCGTGATGGTTACTGTGATATTTTGGGCCTGAATAATTTACGCCGCAACAACACGTCTCCCCTCGCCACTGCGAAATGTGGCTCCTGGCTGCATGTTTCATTAATGCTGTCGCCTCCAAACCCGTTTCATAATTCAGCAGGCACTAGAAGAGCTGCGATGTGTCGCCACACAGCTCACTGACACCGGGGAGATAGAGAGAGGCCGGATGCAAAGGAGGTGAAAGATGGGGAGATAGTAGGGGGGGGGGGGGGGGGGTGTAAAAGTGCGAGAAAGACTACAGTTCACTGCTTCTATCTAGTTGTTTCACCACATTGTCCCAATTGGCAGGAAGATCTGGCCCACTTTACTGTGTCACTGGCAGCGGCTGAGCATAGCACCTACTAGGTCTGGAAAAGGCAATAAATAATTCACACTTTGTTGTGCCCTCTTATGTGCTAAATACTGCTCATTCCCATTTATGTTGCCTGGGCATCGTAACTGTGCTCCTCTTAAGAACTGGTGTCCAACAAATGTATTCACTTTTAATTGACTTTATTGATTTAATCTCACTTGAATCTGTTTTGAAGACGAGTACAACAATAACTTATGTCTGCTACCCTATAAAGCTGAGAGAGCTTTAGTGTGATCTTGGTGAGTAAAGGTAATTCTGCTTTGGTTAAAAAAAAATAACAACTGAAAGCCTGTATATATGTACATAACTGATACTTTCTGAGTATACATTCTCATGCTTTCATTTCAAAAACACAGTGGAATGTAATTTATAGTGCTGTACCTATCTGGCATATACAAAAAGTTGGCATACTTGTTTGTGTGGTGGTTCTCAGAATGTTAAATTGGAAGGACTTGCATATCTGCTACCCTCGGTTTTCACATTTTTCTTGAAGAATACAAAGAGGTGTGTAGTTGAGCATGTAGATAGACATTTTATAGCTCAGCCCAGTGAGCCAACTAAACACCAGGTCTCTGTCAGATGTTGGCTCTGAATTATTCATGTCTGTAATTTTTGTGTCTGTAATTTCTGTGTTGAGTGTCTCACACTCACGTGGCTGAAAGCCTTTGCTGAAGGTGCTGAAGATCCGTTTGACTGCACAGCGAGATTCTCTGCTTCACACCTACATCCGTGCAGGTGGATTTATTGTCTTGTGACGTACATGGCTGACTGAGGCAGCGACACCTTGGTTGAACTTGAACATAGTCTTATACAAATGGATGACTGGGTCAAACAGTTTGAACCAACATTTATCAGCACATTTCCTGCATGAGTGTTGATTTGATGTGAGGATTAGATTCAGCAAAGCTGGTGTGTAGTAATTTGAAACATTTGATAATTGGTGTCCTGAACAATTGTGGGCCTTTTGACAAAAAATAATTTCAAGGTCTTATCAATACTTAAAAAAAACATGTTGTGATTCATTATCCTCATTGACAACACATGGTCACAGAAGAGAGGCGATAATCATGCTAACAACCATCACCAAAAGAACACACTGTAATTGAACTCGGATGTACCACTTTTATTGTACTTTGTCTTGAGTGGGCTACAACGGCCAAAGACGTGTCGAGTGCCAATGTTTCCATCGACAAATGAGAAGCTGCGTCTCATGCATCAAAACTTTACTGTGGACGACTGGGAGGCAGTGGCTCGGTCTGGTGAATAAAGACTTCTTTTTGTCCCTTTTGAGAATCTCCCTTACGAGTTTTTGTGCACCTGATCCATCAAATTGTAGTGTTGGGGACAACAGCTCTTGCTATGGCCTCCTGAAGCAAACTGGGGAGGGATCAGACAAAGAGTCATTCAAAGACCACTTTACAACTCATCTATAATAAGAAGCAACCTTGCCTGTATGGGGGAATTGGGATCCCATCTTGTGAGGGGGGGCTTGCTGATCAACTGGCCTGACCACAACTCATTGGGGCCTCAAGAAGTAGCATGGGGCTGTGGTCTTGCGGGCCCACCACCAGCAAGATTACATGAAGGGGTCTGCTGTGTTTCCAATGATATGGGCTTTTCCATAGTGAAGACTGACTCTTGGGTTGTAGATGGTCACCTCTTGTGTGGGAAGGGTGCTCGAGTTAGTGGTTTTACTAACTACATATAGCCTAGCTGAGGTTGCTTCTACATTAGGGATGCACCGATTCAACTTTTCATTCCTGATTACGATATAGACACCTTGGTATCGGCCGATACAGAGTACCGATCCATCACCAGTGTTTAATACGCTGTGTGCCTCGCTGTGAGGAAGAGACTGGGGTCATTCTTATGTGTAAGGCAACATCAGGCTTGACTTAAACATTGCTTTCTTAACTTTGTGAAACTAAATGCTACAAATACATATATAGATATAAATGTACTGAATTGCTTTTTATCAAAATAATGGCATCCAAAACCATATCGGCCTATTGCCACCGATCTAGCTATTCAAGTCGGTATGCATTTCCACTCCACACATGGCAGTGGCCCCTTGGACTCTCCTCTCTTAGAGTTGCCTAGTGAGAAGTGGTATGCAGGAGTTTGAGGAGGAGCTCATAGTGGAGCTCCTACTTGCCTTTGCTACGGCGTGTCACAGGGAGAAAGTTTAGAATTGTTTGTGCCAGTGCATCACCAGTGTGGAATCTCTGGATCCCCCAAGGACTCCATATTCTGCTGCCGGACTTCAAGGCGTATCTAGGCCATGACAAAGAATCTTCACAGGGTGATGGGGTGCAGGGGCCAGCCTGATCTCAACCCAAGTGATGCTTTGCTATATGTGCTAGCCAGCGACTGTCCATAACATCCACTTGGTCCCAAAGCACCATAAGACAAAGAACAATACTGTAGGTGTGCGGCAGCATGTCTTAGGTAGAGAGAGTCCCCCGTCCGCAAGTTTTCCTGCTCAGTTCTCTGGTGGAACCTTTCCTGCAACCCAGGCAGATAGTTGATAGTAGAGATTGACATTGACATCAGACTTCCCTCCCCAAAGGGATGAGCTTTTAGTCATCATACATTTCTTTAAAATGATAGTCACATCTATCGCATCATAATAATATTCACAATTATCGTTTGGTCTTTTGTCCATGGCTGCATTTATTGTACTGGTCCAGTCCTGAACAGAAAACAAATTGTAAAGTTTTAAAAGGTCTTTTCTGCTATTTAATGGTAAAAGACTTTTCTGCCATTGATAGAAACTAAACAAAATAAAAACTAATGAAAGCATGATCTTTGTTGCCCTGTTAAATCTAGTTCTGCTGATATGATTATGTTGGCTACCCTGTTGCATGTTTTTTTATCAGTGAGAGCATTTTTCCTTGGTACACTTAACGTTGTGGAATCAGCTCCTTTCCAAGTGCAGCCTGGCAGATAATGGCTGTTTTGTTTAGTAGTAGATCTGCCTAAAGTACATAACTTGCATTATTCATCTCCCACTCAAGATTGCACTGGAAAGCTATTGGAGAACAAACAGTTTGCTGAGTTGAAGACGCACGTAAGGGGGGTCCTTGTCGATGTAACACTGCATATTTAGTGAATGTGCAATGTTTTATTGATGCCAATGTCCTGGCTGCACTTGCTTTAGGAGGCACCAACCTGATGAAATCTTCCCCATGCTTCATTTCACCACTATGAGGCAATCCCACTGGCATGCAAGGCATTATCAACACTCTTGTGTTGTGGTAATTTTTGCTTTCTGTACGGTGTTTTTGAGGAACACTTGAGTTGTTTGTTCATGCAGGTAAATAGAATAGATGTACTGTTGGGGACAAGACGTCATAGAATGCTCCCCACCTTCCTCCCATCTGGTGGTCCCTTCTGCATCCGGCTTTACTGCTTTACACCATTAGCCTGTTGAAGTTTTCTGCTCACTACAAGAAGAACTTCATCTTGACCCGTATAACACATTTCCAAGCCAGTGGAGCTGCTCTTTGATTGTGAAGCCATGCTTATTCAAGGATATAATCCACACAGCACAGATATGAGTAGGGCCGTAAGATGAGGGTTTTTAGATCAATGTGCCTCTGCTAAGAGCACTGACAATAGTACAAAAACAGTGATTTTATTACAAAGGGGATCCAAACACGTCAGATTTACAGCGAGTACAATTGAAGAAAAGAACTCCAAGCTGTGCGAGGACACAGGAGCAAACATGGGTAGCTAAATGCTTCCTGTTCTTTGTTTCAAGCTAACGTTTCAGACATGGAAAGTGTCATGATGTGTTACAAGCATCTAACGGAACGGATATCCAACCCAGTTGTCTACATAGGCCATGTTACAGCGTACTTCTACACTTCAAAGTCTATTGTCCCGCTCGTAACTACAGGTGCAGCCACCTAGCATTTCCCCTTATCTGCGTCATGGGCCCCCGGGCCGGTGTGTGACCGGTCCCCGCTGGGACCTTGTCGGGTCCTTGGCTGAAAGGAGATCCTACGCGATGACACAGTGCACACGTGGCCGACTCGTAACACCCCTATTGCTCCATTGTTGGAAAGCAGTTACAATGGTTCCACCAGATGGAGCAGTGATTATCGAAACTGTGGGCTTAAATCAGTTGTTCTTATAATATCTGAAGTGTAAAAGGGACTATGCTTCCCACATAGATCATAATTTTTATCTTATCACGATCATATGATGATGATCAGCTCATGACAATATGCTGGAGCTTTTTATTTTATAACACTGATGCATATAGTTGATTTTATGCATCAAATGGTTTGACCGCTGAAGGAGACACTCCTCTTGATACTGGTTATACCGTCTCTTCTGTCCATGAAAGCTCTGAGAGATGCATTATTTAACAGAATTAGCCTACATGACAATGAAAACAATACCGTAGCAATAATACAAGATTAAGTGAAAAATAACTGCGTGCGTGGCGCTCATCTAAGCAGCTGATTTATCTGTCCTAATGAGCGTTCCTCAAAGTGAAGGAAATTTTTACATTTTATTTGATTTCAAAAGCAAATCTACTAATATATCCATCAAGCAATCTTATAATTGATCTGTATAAGGCCATATATTGCCTATTAATAAAAATCAACACATATGCATGTCAGTAAAGGAATTTTCCCTGATTAATAAGTCAAAGCATTAAAACGGCTGTGGTTTGCTGTCTAATAATACTAACGCCTTTTTATCATTCATTTCTTTGTGAGCTCTTTGATGTGTACATTTATGTTCTTTAGTTTCACAGAGGCATTAAAGTGCTGCATTAAGTGCATTGTTCTAACAAAATTGGACATTTTATTTGTTTTTGTCTGATGGAGCAATCTAGTTTACTTGAAAGTGATTGCAATTTTCTTTATTCTATTATTTGAAAAAGCACAGATGGAGGAGTCACAAAATGTTATTTCAATAAAAATTCAACATGGACCATTTTGTTACAATTTTGTTGTGGTGGTGGGGCATGAACATTTCTCTTCCTCCAAAAGTTTGAGAACCACTGGCCTAAACAAAGGTGGGGACATTCTAGGTGGCTGCATCTGTATTGAGGGATCACCAAAGTTATTTAAAGATGTTCTATTGGATAAATGTAAACGTTGACCTGGATGAAAAGCCATGGGATCACCAAAGATTGTAGAATTCATCCTCCGGGGGACCGAGAATGTGTGTGCATCCATCCATTCTTGGGATACAGTCTAGACCAAAGTGATGGACTAACTGACGGACTGACATTGGCACCTAGGTTTATTCTGGTTAGTGTCAAAGCAAAATGAAGATATACAGTGGTCATTTGCCATATTTACCAGCTCATTTACTATATTATAGACAGACATAGTTGTAGGTTATCTATTATTTGTCAAAAAACTGATGTTTTTGAAGATGTAGGGAGTGTGTTGTTCACTCTAAACCACAAGACAACTCCTTAACTATAGCATCATCTAAAAGAGATGCTGCTCTCTTGATTCAGTCTCATGATTCTGATTCAATGTGATCAATTTCCACTATTTCAACAAAACTTGAGTAAGCAATTTTCTATACACGATACCCCTGTGATTTGATCAGATGCTGGACAAGCTGCGAGACCGATGGACCAACACTGGTCTCTGGAAGAAGCTAGAACGACACAAAGCCGTGATCCCAGAGCCCCGCGGGGGTGGCGGCAAGGGGGATTTTGACGAACTGCTTCAGAAGTACTACGATGCCATCAAGTACTGTGAGGAAGAAAGAGGTGAGACTTGTTACTGTCACTATGACCTTTGGACCAGCTGATGCTATATCACTCTGTATAGCGGCTGTCTATTCTGTTTTTTGCAGAATTACATTCATTTGGCCAAGTCTAGTCACACAATGAGAACAGCAAGTGGTACTACTTCATCTGAACTTGCATTGTCATTTGTACAGCTGCACCGCCGCTGACGTCATCATAATTTACAATGGAATAGTTCTAGTACTTGTTCAGAGTCCCACTTTATATGACATATTTACAGTGTATGTGATTTGTTTGCTATAGATGGTGCACTGCTGATCGCTGTCTGTAGGGGTAAAGTGAGTGAAGGACTAGACTTCACTGATGACAACGCCAGGGCAGTGGTCACCATTGGAATTCCTTTCCCAAACATCAAAGACCTCCAAGTAAGTAGACTTAAAATAGGCCTGCTCGATTATGGCAAAAATGTTAATCACGATTTCTTGATCAATATTGAGATCATGATTATTCAACACGTTTATTCACTGCTTTTGGAAACATGCATATAGCCTTTTTTGTGCATTTTAAAGTTAAATGCATCAATCTGGTGCACTTTGAGAACAAAGTTTACAGGCTAGATCTATGAAGCTTGTGCTATTGTAAAGAATGTGTGCTCTACAAGGCTGAGCATTTAAATCTGAAACGCATTGGTTGTATTGATAAGAGTTGTGATGACACAGCAAAAAAGCCGCACTCACGAAGCATGATTGTTGGAAGCCGAAATCGTAATTGAAAGTATAGTTTGATTAGTTGTCCAGCCAGTTTGCAGATATTCTGCACGGGGGAGAAACGGGTGAGACTGGGAGCCTTGCTCTAACCAAAGGTAGAAATACGTCACTCTCCCAGCGGAAAAAAGAAGTTCTTCCTGGCTTAAAAAAACAGGACTAAATATGGTATTGGGCAACCTTTAGTGTCATAAATGTGACTATTCTGTAACACTTGATGTAGCAAAGTTGTGCCTGACATGACCAAATGTTACACACACTCTCAAGGTATTCAATTCCATTTCAAAGAGGTCCAGTTACTAGAATTTCCTCCCAGCAAATGTCCGAATCTCATAATGTGTAAATTGCTTCCTATGGCCTTCCCCATCAAATCAAATGAATAAAATAATTTCCATAACATTGCAACAATATTTATTGTTCAACATTTTGAATACCATGAACACAAAAATATACCACACACACACCCCAAATAAGAGCATCTCCTTTTGGTGATCCGTGAAATAAAAAATCCCAAAGCGATGGTGTGTGTGTGTGTGTGTGTGTGTGTGTGTGTGTGTGTGTGTGTGTGTGTGTGTGTGTGTGTGTGTGTGTGTGTGTGTGTGTGTGTGTGTGTGTGTGTGTGTGTGTGTGTGTGTGTGTGTGTGTGTGTGCTCGCGCCCCGTCCTTAGCAGATAAAGTTGACCTTTAAGTTTAACTCTCTCCTCCTCTTTACTCCTCACAGCCCCCCTGTCAGAGCACGACGGAGCTTTCACTAACCTGTTCTGTCAGTGTGGCACGACGTGTGGGTGATTGAAGCTTCCCAGACCCTTTCACCTGAGCCAAAGCTGTCAGCTCTCAGGCCATTGCTTGTTCTTTTTGATCAGATTCAGTTTTTTGATTAGCGATATTGTGTTTGCGCTGGTGTCTTGGTTCATGTTCATGTTCATGGTCCAAAGCATCCCCCTGAGAAGGTCATATTAGAGTTTTTACCTTGTGTTTACAGATTAAACACATGTGGAAATGTGAGTAATGAAGACATAAAAGAAAAACGGACTGAAATATGAAACACTGATATATATATTGTGTTTTTGTTATTAAGCCATGGTGGCACTAGATGAAAGACTATTTTTACACTTACAGGGATTTACGCTACCATGGAGCGCTTAAGCTCCTCACTAATACCCAGTATCTAGTCAAAAACTCCAAATCTATAATGTATGTACACTTGGATTTTTTAGTTTTTGTCTGAAACATTAAGCTTTTTTAATGTTTCAACCCTCCCACAACCAAAATATATACCACAATATACAGTCCACATAACAATTGTGATTTTAATAGAATCCAATGGGTGACGATAGAAATATCTAACCTTGAAATGAAGACAATGATTCTAATGACTAAATATAATTGGCTGTGCATTGTAGGTTTTGCAGCCAAGCCATAAAAACAGACGATTACGGCTAAGTTTCAAATCTCAATGTTTGTATGGTATTGACCTAAATGTGACTTAACACAAAGTGTCTTTAATCAGACATCAACTTATTTTAAGAATAAGTCTGGGGATGTTTAATATTTTTCTTAATATCAACTAGTCCCATGAAAAGACCAAAAGTAACACTGAGTGTATCTACTAACAAGTATTTAGTTTGTATCACTAATATATCTTCTTCTGTGCTATAGAGCTCAATTAATGTCCAAACACTTTTAAAACACATCAATGAGCAGCACTGTTGATCTTGGTGACCTTTCATTACCATGAATTAGTGTTCATTTTGTTAGTTATTTTTGATTTTGTCTTATGCTGCGTTCACACCAAACACGAGTTCTGGCGTTGCGTTACTCGCAGGATCATTTGTGTTTATTCACTTCATTCGTGCTAGACGTGCCGGAGAGGAGTGACTTGTTTCCATGGAAGCAATTATCAACTAATTTCTAACTAATTATTTCCGCCATCAACCATGGAAGAAATAGCCTCTACTTCTGCTTAGTTGTTGTGGAAGTCCCGGATACCCGGGAAACTAAATACCTTCTTGTCTGGGTTCATAACATAGTCCAGAGGAGCTCCGTGGATTTCATCGAGCTGTATTTACTGTGTTTAGCAAGCCACACGTCGGCTGTTTACTACAGCTGTATGAACACAAAATAAACAGGCTTTGCTCTGATTGAATTGCAATAAATGGACAAAAAGCGGAGTTGAACAATTTCAACTTGTGCAAATTTTGCGTCTATTCGCATCTTTGCATTGACTTTACTCATTAATATAGCAGCAGATTACATGCAAACAGCTGTGGTGGTAAAGGTGCCCCTCAGTGTTAGAGAGGAAGGGGGGACTTTTATTTTCATCCGACTGGTCAACTTATTCTCATACGTATGTGAGGATAAAATACGTTAGTAAAGCCAATGTCAATGTCTTAAACCCTTAACCCTCTTTCTAATGGAGATCAGGAGGCGACTCCTCTGGTTGCCAAAAGAAATCTGGTTGTAAATGAGAAAATGGCTCTACTTCTCACTTGATTTATTCCCTCAGTAAACATTGTAACATGAGTTTATGGTCTTATTTGCTAGTTTCAAGTCTTCTTCAATACAGCATGATGTTCATTTCGTAAGTGATGGTCCATTTAGATTAAAATGACCATAAACCGGAGTATGCTTTAGGGCGGGCTTACTGTGATTGACAGGTTGCTGTCGCTACCAGAGCCGAATGCATCATCTCTGCATCACTCCTCCGCAACTCCAAATATGGTAATTTCCGTTAACTGGTTGCAAAAAACTAAGATGGCGACAGTCGTAATCCAAGATGGCGACGGCCTAATGGCCAAACTCGAGGCTTCAAAACGACAGTCGACAAACCAATGAGTGCCATCACGATGACTACGTGGACTTCTTATATACAGTCTATGGTTACTGCTTATCATTTTCATAACATACACACAGTACATCATGCTTCAAAGCTACTACTACTCCTGATTATGTAGTAGTGAAGTACATTTTAGTCTCATCTTCTTTCGTTAACAATATTGCATGTTGATGTATGGAAAAAAAGAAACATATTTAGTCGTAGTTTTCATTGTTGTAATTAACACAATGTCGAGATTAATGATATTGGATTCATGCCGATATCTCGTATGCCGATATTTTCCAACACATTTGGCAGATTGACGATTCCAATATGAAAAAAAGAAACACAATGTACACTGTACACGCACAAAACCCACACACAATCCTGTTGGCCCAAATACTTTGTAGAGCACTAAATGTGCATAATATATAAAATAGTTCCCAACAAATGCACTGTTTACTCCTGCTTGAGTAATGTTTGCTATAAACTACAGATACCAGCTGTTTTAGGAAATGACTGAGCTTATATGGTTGAGTAGACTTACTAAGACATTATTTTTATAGGTTTATAGCATTGTTTTCATATTGGCATCAGCACACAGGAATCTTACCCTTTTAGTATCGAGACATTTCCAAAAATAACTCTTATGATCAATAAGACTAATGTCATGTTGATGCAGCAGTTTAAAGTCTTAGATATTAAATTGTATGTATGATATTTTATTTATCCGGTAGACAAAATTACAGAAAAAACACAAAAATAAGGCAAATACTCGTATGACAAATAGCCCTGCTCCTTTTTAGTAAAAAAAAAAATCAATATTCAAAAGTCAATATTCAGTATCATAAAACTGATGTTTCTGTGTAATTCAGCTGATTCAAGCTTGTACAATAATGTGATTGTAGAATAAAATGGGACATACATGGATGGAGCAGAACACCAGGAGGAGGATTGAAGAAGCCAAAGCTTGTTAGGGCTAAAGAGGAGCTGACCAAGCGTGAAAAGACGATGCATTTCTAATGACATATTCTGTCCTCCACATGAGCAGCCTTTGTTTATTTGCTACATGTGCAGAGAGTGCCTCATCTTGTCATGATTGTGGCTTCTGTAGGATCAGGTAGGCAAGTCTGATGGTGGTGACTGCTGGCACTTTATACTGCCTTTTAAAGTCCCAAAACCTTAAATTTAGGTTTTGTTAAGCTCCATCCATTATCACCATTAACATTGCATAATTTAAATAAATGAATCGATAAGGTAATGATGCCACATCCATCTGAATGGGTCAATGTACACTGTGGTTTACCAACCATCCTCCCAACCAGGGCACTGGTTTTACCAACGTTTCGACATTGCAGTCTTCTTCAGGGTAAAGAGGGACAGAAATAGCTCCATAGGACCTAAATAGGGATAGGACACAGGTGTGTTCAATCATGGGGGGGGGGTCTCCAATCAAATTCTACACATTGTGGGAAGAGCATATAACTGCCTCATTCTTTAGGGGGTGTATCAAAAAAGCCTCTCATTTCAATACAACCCGATCAAAATGGCCCCCTCTTCTAGAAACAATCCCTTTCTCTATGCCTTTTCTTCAATACAACAAAAAGTCTACTAATAGTGCAGGGAGGAGGAGTGAGCATCAAAAATCCCAGGGCAAGGGTTAAGTGTGGACACACGTATGTAGACACAGCTGAGAGACGATCTGATGCATTGAAAAGCATAGCCAAAGAGCAAAAGGCTTCCATTTTAATTATGCAGTGTTGCTGAGATTTCTTCCTGCATCTATATGGGTCTGTGCATCTTATGAGCAGAATTGACGACTGTTGTCTACGTCTGACGTTGATGTTGACTCCTGTAACAATATCAGTCCTTAAGTCTATAAAACTTGTGATTGGATTTGCCTCATCTTGCCTTTATTTCACATTTGTCTCTGTCTCTTCTTTGCATCTTAATCCTCAGCTTTGCTTGCTCCTCTTTCTTCTCCTCTCTAGTTCTCTCTTCCTCCCCCAGTTATCTCCTCTTTCAGTGGCTGAGGCGGTGTGGCCCCCAGAGAAACCCTTGGGGGCTGTAAAGGTCTTTGAGCTAACCCCATTACACTGCTGAGAGGATGGAGACACTGACACTAATGACACAAAGCTATGCAGCTAGCCTGTTAAAGGAGCACATACTGTACACTGATGCAGCACTCTGTCGGAGAGGAGCGGTTCTTTAAGGGGCCACAGACACACATACACACACATGCATAGGCACTGGTGCATGTAATGGCGAGTCACTATTGGATAGTCAATACTATTACATGGAATGGTCTATTCCACTAGAAGAGGCATTCAGGAGTCAATGTACTCTGAGTAATGATACAGGGTTCTACGTGGCTCTATGTTTACATGCAGTCATCTACACTGAGGTGGTTCCTAACAAGTATTGCTGAAGCAGCAGCAGCAGCAGCAAAGCAACCTTTTCTAACATATTGCAGCTCTGCTCATTTGACCTGCTGACCTACGCGGTCACATCACTGTTGAAACTGCTTGTTTGTTTATTTATGACGTTTATGCTCGTCAGTTTAGCTGCAAGTTATAACACAGGAAAGCAAGCCTAGCGTTTCAAGGACAGAAAACGTAGACCGATTGATCAGTTGGCTAGCTGATTAGGCCGATTAATGCCATTTTGAGATAATCGGCATCAGAAGATGCCTGCAATCATTAGGCCAATTAAAAGGAACACGCGCCTGCAGGCAGCGTTCTCAGTTTGGCTGCTGTGGAACGAAGTTAGCAAACACCAGGGAAGGCCGCTAAACTAACATTGTTTATTCGTTTTTTATTTATGATAGAAATAAGGAGATGCTGCTATCAGCTGACTTGATGCACCTGGAGCTGAAAATTGAGTCTAAAAACCTAGAGGAGCACACGGCCGACTCGCCGTACCAAAGGAAGATCATTAGTTTTGCGGGCGAGTGGCCTGTCTTGATTTAATCAGCCCCAAATACAGTTAAGTGCAATAAAACTTAAAACAAAACCCAAAACATTTTTTGATACATTTTTTTATTCTTTAACCAATATGCGTCGACCACTATTTCTTCTGATTCGTTCCGATTGGTTGTGATGATACTTGTGCAGTGACTTTTTGCTCGCACACTGATTACCTACATTGTAAAATCTTAGGTTTTCTTTGTTACTAGCATCGTCTTATGATGCTCTGATTAATTACTGCAAAGCAAATATACATTGTCACTGATCAATCTTTGTCACCTGCTGAAGTTAATCAGAGAAGTTCTTCCAATGCATCTCCTTCGTTGATCGATTCTATGAATTTTAGTTGATTTTTAATTGTCTATTTCTCTTCATTTCATACCACACAATGATGCTATTTGGCTTTACAGTAGATCTAACCCATGTTGTTGACTTCAGTGGCTGCTCATCGAAATGATGTGATCGTTTGCGAAGGATTGTCATTTTAATATTTAATCATTTAATAGTTTGCTGAAACAATGTTCCACCTCTCGATTTGTTCAAGATGCAGAATGATGTTTGATTTTTATTTCCAATATTTAATATGCAACAGGGGAACCCAAGGCCAGTGTTCACTGCTTCAGCTTCCAGACCGTGGTTAGGAACCACAGGGGAGACTTTGTTTTGCCTCCAGGGTCAAAGTTGATGCTCACTTGGTGGTTACACTACATTTACTACCTCGCTGCTAATTTCCTCTCTGCTTCGATCGCCAACACCTGTGTGCTCGGAGCACATCCACCGCCACTCTCTCTCTCTGGCTCGGTCTCATATGAGCTGAAACAGAAGAAGCGGTCTGACAGCAGTGAGATCTAGACAGCCACGCTTCTTCCTGACACTGAAACCGTGTGCTCAGGTAGACACTATATTTAGCCAGCTAATGACCTCATTCACTTTTTATTTGTAGCCTTATTTGTAACATCGGCTGTAAAGATGATTCTAGTTGAAGAATCCAACTATTATGCAAAATGTTCAGGGTCAGCTTTAATAATTGTGATCATTCATTATAATTGTGACAGGCCTATCTGCGACTACATGATGGTCTAAACAACTGACAAATGGCTCGTGTGATGTGGCACCTCTGCTTTTACTATTGTGTTTTCTTTAAACACATTTACACTGGCATGAATGCTTCGTATTAGCACTGTATCATATTTACACCATATGTCTCGCTCTGAAACACACATACAGTACACACATGCGTGACGTGTTCTTACGTTGTCACTTCCATGCACCAGTGCCAACATGTGCACGTTCTCTCAAGAGCACACCTGGACCCAGACTTATTAATTCATTCATTCTATGCCACAGTCACACGGCAGCACCCCGTTGCTAGGATAAGAGGTGTAAGCCCAGCTTCTCTCCATTTAAACTCCTCCAGCACTTTAGATGCCTGCATGGCCTGCATTCCCAGACAGGCATAACTCTTAGAAGCTACAGCCTAAGCACATAGCATGGCATTTTACTGGCCTGTTGTGTTATTGTGACAAAGATCAAAGGTTGAACTTGAAAAGTCCTCTGCAGAGAAAGGCCTGCCAAAGGTGGTATTACATTGATGTTGAGTTTTTCCAAATGGCATGTTTTACAGTGAACAGTCACGTCCTGCGTGAGTGAGTCAAACAATAAGTGGCTTTAACAAGCAATAAAAAGACACTTACAACAGATAAGGCATCGCTCTTGGTTTAATGAAGGGCTCAGTCAACCTCTTGCTGCTGCCCTTTATTAAAGACAACCACGAGAGCATTTTAATTCTAAGGCTTGCAAGCATGTAAAACGGATGGATAAGGGGGATTTTGGAGGAATGTTGAAGAGTTCGTGGAAATGATCAAGAAGAGAGAATGATAGATGCTCCAGGCACACTCAAGACTGTACATATGGCTTTATCATCAGCCACTGAAGGGAGGCTATATAATACATGATCACCACTTGTACTGTCCATGTCAGCATCACAGGCTGGCTTTAGAAGGACTTCTTAGTCAACATTCTTTTTTGTTAATGGACATTAAACCCTGCAACCCAACATTTTCCCACAATTCATTGCTAAGGATGACTACTATCTTCCAAAACAACGCTTTATTACGATTCCTTAGTTTGAGAGATACAAACCCCCTTTTTTCATTTACAAAAGAAGCACAAGCAGCCATACACACAAACATTTGCCAAATTTGGATTAAATTGGCACTAACGTTTTGAGGTCAAGATGGGACTCAAAATGTGGGTCAAGTCAGAATAAAGACTTGAGTCTAAACATGAGTAGGCAACCTTAGGCACGCATACCAATGTAGCGTAACCAATGGCGTACTAGCAATAAGTACGCAAGACACATTTTTTGTAAATGTTGAAGTGCCACCTCCAATGCCAAATCACCTCTTGCGGCCTGTTATTTATCGTAATTTGATAGATTTTAATTTTTTACCCCTCATCTGCAAAGAACCGACCTGCTGTGCCTCTGATTGGCTATTCTGCCTTCTTTGCAGAATTTAAGTTTATTGCTGATGAGCAAGATTGATGGAAGGTTGCTCGGGTAATGATTTCAACTCTGATGTTGGTGTTTTCATAAGTATGGTGGCCATCTTGTTTCGTACTCTCATTTATAATTACAAATGTCCTGATTGGGGAGAAAAACATTTTTTAAAGTTTTTTTTTTTTTTAAATGTTGTCAATGGATTGAATTCTATTAAAATTCCATTGGAGAACACAATTTTGATGTGTTGTCATAAATAAACTTAATGTTAACCTTAATATTGATATGACAAAGTTGAGTCAAAAACCCCATGAGACGTGACAACTTGGTGTCCAAACACCAACAAGACTGAAACATGTCTGAGATGATGGAAACCTTTTGTTAAGGCGGAGAGAGCACTGCAGCCCTGTTCCATACCGGTCCATATCCTCTCACACCGTTAAGAGCTTCCAATCAGCCTCAACCTTCATTGAGAGGTAATATCTACCAAAGTGAACTTTTTAGTGGAACATAAGAAAGCAACTATAAAATAATAAGTAGGATTCTGTGTGTAGCCTTGCTGTGAGCTGATCCATGAGCAGTGTGACACACACACACACACACACACACACACACACACACACACACACACACACACACACACACACACACACACACACACACACACACACACACACACACACACACACACACACACGGACACTGTCTTCAAGATGAGCCACTCAGCTGTCAGCTCAGCCTTATGTGGCAGACGAGGCGCTCAGCAATCTCAGTGACAAGCACAAGATGTCCCGGACTGCTAGAGGCGTGCGCACTGACACTGACGCGCACGTACACACACCCGGCCCAAAATGTAGCTCAAACAGATGCGCTCAGCTGCGAATCATGCCTAGTGGTCAAATATATGTTTTCAGGGATGAACAGGTTGCTGTAGAGGACGAGGCCAAAGCAAGCGAGTGATCTTTTGACATTTTAACTAATCCCTTCTAGCTTGAGGTTTCTTGCACATTTGCTAGCAGCCAGAATTGGCTTTTTCACATATGCAACCTGTCATGTTAGATTGGACGATGACATGGTACGGACCAGGGATGCGATGGCTCCAACGCTGAAATGGACTGTGATTGGATTTAGATGACACCGCTGGCTTGAGGCTAATGGCCTTTCTGTTCAAGCTGTGGGTTTAGAAGTGGATTCTTTAACTGCTCTGGTGTCTCATACATTCAGACAAAGTAATCTCACCATGAAGCCAGCAGCGTTAACAAGGCTTCTTGTGACACGGCTATATGAGTTGCCTCCCACTGCTATCGTATCGTCGCAGATAAAACCTGTGACTTTTAAATCTCCTGTAAAGCCTAGAGCTGCATCATACAACGCTAAAAGTTTTCCAGTGTGCTGGTAGGTTGTCTGTGGTGTTGCTCAGTTGTTTACATGCTTCCTAGGTGAGGTGTTATTAGTCATAGTCCAACTTTAGGGCGACATTTAGCAATTCCTGTGACTCTGTTTGTTTATGTACACAAGCCCAGACAGGCCACAGTGGCATTGCGTGAGGGAACAGGCTGTACCTGCCACGGCCTCGTGTTTGGTGGCTCAAGGCGAACACACGGTACCTGTCAAAAGCAGTTAAAGCCCCGTTCAGCAGCCTGCCCTGCATGGCATCCCGTCAGACGCCAACTGAACTTTTCACTTGTCAATTCTGAAAGGTTAGCGCTAAAATCAGCAGCGACAGATGCAAATGGATGGATGCTCTCCTGGCATTTCTGTGCAGGGATGCTTCATGTCACCTAGGCCACCTTGTTTGTCCCCCTCCTACCTCCACCCTACTTCGTCATGGCCTCTCTTTAGCCCCTCTGTTCCCCTTTCAGAACACATCTGTCTGTGTGGGCAAGTAATATCCCTTCAGGTCCTGAGACCTATTTGTTTGGTGTTTAGTTTGCCCTAGATCATCGTCCACTTGGTTTCCCTTTCAAATCCAAGATCAAAGCAAAGACCCTCTTTGCCAGGTGCTGCCACAGTTATGGCTGTTGTTTTGGAGAACAGGTTTTTAGTTGTGTTCAGTATTCATTTGGTAACCAGTAAGGCATTTCGCCGTTTTTTTTGTGTTTTTTTTTACAATAGCATACAATAGAGACACAAACTGGGGAGAAGGAGAGAAGGTGAAGTGCCGGCTGAAATGTAGCCAAAGATGTGGTTATATGATCCACGTCTAAAGCACAAGGCCCTGAGATTAATGCTGATAGCACAAACCTCATGCCCCGTTGATCTGTTTTCTTGAGACGACCCCCTGAACAACAATGTGGAGTAAGTTTCTGAAATGGACAGAACCAGATCAATCACCTGAATATTTCTGTTGATTAGATGGTTCCAGAAAAATGTTCAATAATGTTGTCACAAAAAATAAACGGTTCACATTTATAGTTACTAAAATGGTATTGCAGTTTGAGTAATGCTTAATATTCATTTTCTTAGTCTTTGATAGAAACCTTTACTATCCGTCTTTTCCAGGTTGTTCTCTCCTTCCATGTGTCTTACAAATACTTAATTTCTGACTTTGAGAAAACAGTCAGTGGAGCGCAGACCACTGTTCATTCAAGCAAGTCCCTCAAACTTATAACTCGTGGCATAACTCTTCTTCAATTTATTATATCGGCTTTAATCTCTGAATGGTTTCAGTTTGTGAAATCACTTTGTAGTCTCCTCTATTCTCAAAAGGTGATGATAATGTTGTTACGTGTACCTATCTCATCACTATTGGATCAACTAAAGGTACCAGACACCGCACTGAGAAAATGAAAAGCAGTTGCGCAACGTGTTTAATATTGATGGACTTGAATCCAAATACTGTCCAATATGACATTGAGATGACAATTGCTATTTTTTAAATACTGCTCTGTGGTTTCAGGTGGAACTGAAGATGAAGTATAATGACCAACACTGCAAATCCAGAGGTCTTCTCCCAGGCCATCGTTGGTACGAGATTCAGGCCTACAGAGCTCTAAACCAGGCCCTGGGAAGGTAAACCTGACCTCTACAGCTGCACTGTTTTTACGTTTTTGCCCTCACTTTTATGCTTAAACCCTCAAACTTCATTTCACAGGTGTATCCGCCACAGGAATGACTGGGGTGCCCTAATTCTCGTGGATGACCGTTACAGGAATAATCCCAATAAGTACATCACAGGTACTCCATAATGTGTACAGTGTGTGAACACTGGCCGACTTCATTTAATAGCTGCACGGCCTCTCGTGCTGAACACTAGATGGCAATGGTTATCCACTGTAAGGTTTCTTGTCTCTGATGTGTGTGTTTGTGTGATCTCAGGTCTGTCTAAATGGGTCCGCCAGCTCGTCCAGCATCACGGCACCTTCAGCAATGCCATGCAGTCTCTGGCAGCCTTCTCTCAGATGCAGCAGAAGGTGGAGGGGCCTCCTGCAGACAGTCAGGCCCTCAGCTCTATTGTCTCATCTCCAAACAGTCACTTGTCAGGAAATGTAGAGGGACAGGGTCTGCCCAATGCCCCAGACCCTCAGACACCCCGGTCATGTGTCAAACCGCCTGAACCCCAGCAGGACACAAGCCCCTCCTCCATCCATTTCTTTTCTCATACACAGTTTAAAGCGGAGCAAAAAGAAAAAGCAGGTGAGCTAAATTGAAAGCTGAAAGTAGAGTTTTGGTGCTGCAAGGTTAATATCTAATACATAATCCAAGCCCCCCCCCCCAAAAATGTAGCATTTCAATATATACGTGTCTCTACCTTTTTATTTGGGTCTGTCTAGTAACGTCACTGTTGAATTGATGATGAGAGTTTTGAATCTGCAAGGTTCTACATGTTTTATGTCTCAGACAAATAAGGTGAAAGATCAGGCTGGCATCATTCTGTATTTTCCTTTTTCTCAACAAACCACATGAAAAGACTAAAACCATGGCAGGCCTCTTTGTACCTGGGTGCCTCCATCAATACCAAAATAATAGCTTAAATAACCTAAATGAAATGCACTCAAAACAAATCCCATAAAACAACAACAATACGAGATGTTACGCCGGCTCTTAATTCTTTGACTTCCTGTCCGTGGGTTCTATTGAAGATGTAAATCTTGATGACTTGGTCAATTTTTAACAAAGGCTCAATGGTTCTAAAACAACAGGTCACTGTACAGGATTCCCACATGTCCTGGAGAACAGTTGACCCATAAACACATTAAAAAAAATGAGAGAAAAAGTAAAATGACCTTGAAAATGGTCTTTTATAATGGAAAATGATTTAAACATTGTCTCTTTAGCTAAGAATAAACTCCATTACCATATGAAATGGCTTAACGTTCAAATGGTAGTTTATGGATGAGAGTATTTTGAATAGGATGTAATGTTGTGGAAACGCTGCTAACACACCTCCAAGTCTCATAGCATGGTAGCAAAAGCAGGTTGGGTGACAATACGTAACTTAGCTTTTCCCCCAAATAGTTTTAATGGGTTTAACATTGTTTAATTGGTCAACATTTTTGGTTCAGTTGCCTAAGCTGACAAGCTTGCTAGCTTGTTTGGCCTACATCTGCAGGTATTTTTGCGTTATTTTATGATAATGCTTTCATAATTTGTATGCATGTAAGGGATGATTTAATAGGTAAGTTATCGAATGCACAGCTTTTGAGTCAGACTTTGACAGAAAGGAACATGATAGTGTATGCTACGATCCCGTTATGTCCTACCAGCTAGATCAATATCCTGGAAAGTGATCTCTAGAAAAGAGTGGGAGCCCCACTATCAGAAAACATTACTCAAACAGGAGAAAGAGTGCATTTGATGGGGACTATTTTCAGCTGAGGACTGAAACACATTGGCTGCTCCAGTGAGTGTGTCCTGCAGCAGGATAGGATAGTCAAAATAAAGTGTGTGTGTGTGTGTGTGTGTGTGTGTGTGTGTGTGTGTGTGTGTGTGTGTGTGTGTGTGTGTGTGTGTGTGTGTGTGTGTGTGTGTGTGTGTGTGTGTGTGTGTGCGTGCGTGCGTGCGCGCGCGCGCGCGCGCGCACACACATGCTTCTTTGTGCGTGCGTCTTTTTACGCGCGTGCGTAAAAAGATCATGCCAGAGAACAGTGTGGGTCATTAATGTTTTGAATAGTTTTTGGATATCAACTCCTACATTAATATCATTAATGTAGGAGTGGATTCTTATAGTAAATCAATATTGCATTATTGTGTACATTTTAGTGTGTGCTAATTGATGATGGGGATGCAATGAGATCTATTGTTTCGCTATTGTGGCTAAATGCATGATGAATAGAACCATATTTCCCACTGTCTGAGACCTTGTTTTCTCTTCTTTCTTCGTGGATCATGACATTTAAAGTATTCATTTTCAAAGACAGCGTTAATTTTCGTGCTCAGGGATGTATGTGCATGACATCACCACTAGACAATATTTGTAGGTGACGTGTTTGCACATTTCCTTGGCTAGCACCCATTGTCTTTGGGGTCATGACAAGGTTGAGCTGTTTGCCCAGTGGAGTTGTGTGTGTGTGTGTGTGTGTGTGTGTGTGTGTGTGTGTGTGTGTGTGTGTGTGATAGGGGTGGTAGCAGAGCAGTAGCAGACCCCCGCCCCCCCTCCCTCGTAGTTGGGGGTGGGGGCCATGGGATCCGTTGAGTGGCTCGCCTCATTACTGTAAGGTCTTTTGCGTGCCTGAGTGGCGCTGGAGCGAGCTGATGAGCAGATGTTGGACTGTTGCTTTTAATTAAATCCCCTTGACCTTTGTTTGAATTATATTGAGCGTAAGCCTGCGTTTATGTCTTTCTTTATAAGATAGCCTTGGCAGCCATGGTGCTCTGCATACCGGTCTCATTTTATGGTGAGACTTCAAGCTTCTTTGTCAGTCTTAAAGTGTCTGCTCTGTTGTCTCCGTCAGAGTTCAGTAATAGTTTGATAAATATCCACCGTAAACTGATTTTGAACGTTTTGTTTTGATGCAGAATGGTTGAATACGAAGCCCGGTTCCCCTTCGCATCAAAAAAGAACAGCTAAGCCTCTGTACAGCATTTTCACCTCCAGCCCCATCAGCACCTGCTTCAAGAAGCCAATCTTTAAAGAAAAAGCAGCCAGTAATTCCAGCCAGCACTTGGAAACATCTAATCACTCGGAGCACCAGGATAAACAGCAGATCTCCGCTCCACTAACAAAGACTGAAGCAACTTGTTTTCAACAAGGGGCCGGAGACCGGTCCGTTGAAATCAAAGTGGTACCACACAGGCTGGCTCTGGAGCCTTCTCCAGAAACAACCCCTCCCAGCTGTGAGAGTGAACTGCCGTCAAAAGACAATCCTGACAAAGACGAAGAGGAGGACGAGGAGGGTGAGGAGGACGAGGAGGACCAAACTGTCTTCTTTACTCCAGAACTTTTTGAGGGAGAAGACGACGAAGGCAGCCCACAGAAAGACACAAAGACCAAGTCACCTCCCAGGCTGCTTTCAGGTTCAGAGAGCCCTACTCTGCTGTCAGAAGGACCTTTTGGCTCTGAGCAGGCCCGAGGGCCAGGGCCATCCTCTGCTTCTGATGGACAGAGTGCGATTTCAGTCAGAGAGGAGAGCACAGAGCTGTCACAGAAACAGCAAGAAGAAGTCATAATACAGAAGCAGGGTGAGGAGGGAGAGCAGAGGGATAACCAGAGCAGGCAGACAGGCAGTAGGCTTCGCAGGTTGTCCAGGTCCAGAAAGCAAGCTTCCTCTACTCCAACAGGTAACTAACAACCTGGACATAAGAAAGATTGTCTGTATATAATGTTTTATATGCAAATAAAGTGCATATAACATATCAGTAGATTGATATTAAACAGATTACAGTGCAGTGTACCATATTCAGTTCAACCATTGCTGCACGAGTTTCACAGAATGTCCTGAACACTACCTTGTAGAGTATCTGCATGTTACAGCTGCCTGAGGCTACTAGCCCACACACTAACCATGTACACAGTAGATGATGAAGCTTCATTCAGCCCTCTCAGATCAGCTTCTAATGGAGTGTGACAACACATCTTATTAAGGCCATGAAGGTGGGTTCTCAGTTAAAAAACACAGAACTAACCAACAGCGTTGAAATTGCAGCGCTGATTGAATGTGCCTTTTAACAAATCATTAAAATACAAAACCACAAAGTAATTTGTTTTTCTATGAAGTAGGTAATCATTTCTTTCTGTTTTAATGATGCGTTTGTAGACAATGGATGACCAACGTGCTTTAGACACACCTGATTAAAGCAAAAGAAGAGACCTTTATGTATAAATTATGTGCCGTAAGCTCAAATGGTGTGGATACACATTTGTTTTACATTCAATAAGCATTCTAATTAACATTCTGTTCATTCACAATAAAATTAAATGTCAGTGTTTCATTCCTCATCCTTTTTCCTTTTCATTCTGATATATAATTATACCTGATGCATGAACATTAACAGTAGTTTACTGTAACTGGTGGTTGAGATCTTTAAGAGTTAAATCTAGCAACATATTTTATAAAGTGACGATTTGTTTTATATGTAATATCTTGATCTGAATATTAACTAATTTGACCACCTCCCAATTAGACTTTGCTACACAGTAACCACAAACTATGATGTTCTATTTTATCATTTTGTCCATTATTAATATCAATGAGGGTAGAATACTAGAAACACTTCAGTATAGACAACACAATTCAAAATGAGCATGAAGTTGAACCAACCCCTGACTGAACAAAAGCTAAACATTAAGACCTGAATGAAGCTATCGTTTGTATTAGTTTTAGCTAGGACGACTTAATACACCAGCAACAAGCAAGAGTGTAGAGCTTCACATAAAAAAACGACTTCCTGCATACGTTAAAATATGTTCACCAATGAAATGAAGTGTATATAATGAATCCAAACACATAAAACTAAGCCAGTGATATTAATTTCCAGTGTAGTTTCCATATTTGTAGTCCTGCATAATTCACTGACATTTAGATCTTAACTTCTTTTGTATTTTATTCGTGAAGGAAAACAGTGTAATCAACAATTTAATGGCCATATTTGATTGTTTGAATCTGAGGAGCGGAGTTCCTTTAATTGAGCCAATGCTAAATGTAGAATCATCAAACGGGCTATGTGGAAGGGAGACAAGAAATAAGATTAAACATGATTACACTGATGTGATTTGTCTCATTACAGCACAAACTTCACCAATGTGTGATTTGCGCAGCCAAGCAGAGTAGACAAGTGTTCCATTAAAGCCTTTCTTTGCTCATCAACTGCCTCCCCAAGACCCTTGTATATGTAATCGTGCATGGCCACTCGTTAGCATCATCAAAACACACAGCGTGGAGAGGCCAGCGACTGTTGTTAAAAGCACTTAATAGGGAGCCCACATTACTGAAAGCCTCAGTAATGACTCTCATTACTCTGTTTTCCCCATTACTCTAATTCAGCTTCTGCCCTCAACCCCAAATCATTAAAGCTACACTAAGACAACATTTTGAGTCCAAAAAAACAAAACAGGACAAATCATAAAATGCAACAGAAATAGCGCTCCATCCATAGAGAACTCTGAATGGTCAACGCTCTGTCTACACAAAGTGACTAATCAAAAATGTAAAGGGAAATGCAAATCTTCCCCTTTTCAGGAAAGTGCTTGTTTGAACAAGGTGGACTCACTACTCGTGTGATTGAACGGCGACCTCATTAGTTAACTAGGATGGTAATTCCCAACCCTATGTGGACAGCAGTGGGAGGGGAGTAACACTTTTGTCATAAAAAACAATAATAAATGGTAAATTGATAGTTAATTAAACTTCTGTTAATAGTTATTTTACTGTTCACAAACAATGAAATAATTAGTAATGTTTACTTATTAGTAATGCCATAATTTACAAGGTATTTTATCATTTCTTTGTGTAATATGAAATAATTTGTTTATAAATGACATATTGTATCATAGCTGATACGAGAAGATAACAGTTACATTCTGGTAGCTCACATTATACATTTGAATAAACTACATTAAACAGTAAACAAAGCAGTAATATGACATTCAGAGCATTAATATAGCAGCAAATAGCCTGCCTAAAGCAGGTTCAAAGAAAAAACACTTTTGGAACAACATCCCTGTTGATTTCAGCTCAGGGAAACATGACTGCCAGATGTATCTATTTGCTAAAAATGTTACTTCATGTCAATTGACAGGTGGAGGCTGCAGAGCCAAGAGTGCAGGGAAAGTCAGTCTTCTGCAGATTGAGACCAGCAGCAGCCAGAGGAGGACCAGGCCAGATCATGAGTTAAAGGTGGTGATGGTGGGTTTGAATAGCAGACCATCCAGAGCCAGAATCATAAGAGAATACAGCTCAAAAAAAGACATAGTTCAAGAGAATGTTTATCAGTCACATTTCTTCAAACCAAGTGTGAATGACAGAGAGACCGAGTCAGGAAGGTGCCCTGTGGGTGTGAGGGAACACAAAGCTCTTAAAACACCTGCTAGTTCCATGAGGACTGAGACTGACGATGTGACTCCAAAACAAGACAGCATAGGGGGTCTGCAAGAAGCTGGAGTAGCACAATGTAGTCCTACGAGTCCAGCAGTGGATGGTCCAGGAAGTCAACACACCACACCAAAAGGTAAAAGAATCTATATAGATTGTAAAATCATAGGTTGTACAGTCTTAACAGTCAATGCATGTACATGCCAATGTTGGTCAGCACACTGGAGAAGGTTGAACACGCATAGTTTACATGACATTACAAAAATACATTTCATTTCACTATCTTTATTTCAATAGCTTTTACTTTATATCCACACGCAGTACGTGACAGCTCTACCAGAACACAGCTGTGAGCAAATTAAACCAGGAACAAAATCAGGAGACCAAAGGAACCTGAACTCCCAGTGGAGTGTGCACCTGTTGTAGCCTCCTCTGTATTTGTTAATATTCAGCAGTGAAACTGATGTGGAACCATAAAGAATACAGGTTCACAATGACTGCTGCCCTAAAGAGAGTTGGGGACCTTTTCTGGACTCTGATATATCGCGTCATAAAATAATGTATTTTTTTTTAATGATTAACAAATTCAATTATTAGTTTTGTATGTATGGATTAATAATGTTTTTTTAATTATAGGTTAACCCATGACATTTAATTCACAAGGGAAGTCTCTGCTTAGGTTCACACTGTAACATATTGAAATATTCCCTTAAATGCTGTCCAATGTTTTTGACTATATATTTTTTATATCATGCTGCAATGGTGTTGTTTCTAGGTAGACACTTTATTTATGTAAAATTCAACTTACATTTTTTTCCAACCAACCCGTTAAAGTGCGGAGATCTTGCCGACAGAAAAGCAGGAGATTTAACAAGACCTCTCCAAAAAGAAAAGTAAGTGTCACATTTTAACTGTTTCTCTTTATCAGTGTTACAATGTACTGTGCTTTTCTATGTCATTATTTATTTGTATTGCAATATTTCTGATTTTATTAAATGACATAGTGGCAACATATGTTGACACTGATCAGTGCTGCCGTACACATGCGGTAATGGATTTTGCACTTTGTCTGTTTTCACTACGTGTTGCACACAGAAGCACATAAAGAAAACAGTGCATGGTAATGAGTCATATCACCAGTGTGCAAATCAAAGGGTGTGACAGACAAAAAGCTTTCAAATGTCAACATACCCAATAAAAGCAATACGCTATACGTTATGACCAAAGAGTAGCTCTGAAATAGAAAGAAAGTTAAGCATTTAGACAATATTACCATTTAGAAACAATTTTCCACTCATGAATCTACCTGAACCCGGAGGGAAGATTGTTATCTCCGCCAGGTGTTATTTCTTGTGGGGAGATCATGTGATCTGTCCGTCTGTCCACGGCTAATCTCACATACTACCTGACCCATCAGCTTTTTGATGACTGTGGTCTCTTATTCTGTTTTATGTCGTTGTTGACTGCTGACTCCTCACAAGTGATCAATAACCGCTTTAGTAGCAAAAGGCCTTTACAGCAGCCAGCTAGAAGAAAATCAAGCCTTACCCTGTCTGTTGCAGGCCACATGTTGGCCTTTTGTCATCAACATTTCAAAAAAGGTTTGTTCTACTTCTACAGATAGTCAAAGAGCACAAGCCATGCTCTTTGGGCCTCTACTGTTCTCTGTGTGAGAAGGAACTACTTCCTGTGGCACATGGTAATTTCTGAGAAATCTGTTGTGTTTCCATTTACGACTAAATAATATGAGTCAAACCATTACTCAAAGTGAATGCATTTCATTTTGACATAGATTTCATTGTCACTGTCATGACTTCCTTTTTCAGATGCACTGAGAAGTACTGTTTGTGAATTTGAACATCTAGCTTTTCTGAGAAAAGACAGATTTAGTTCTGCAACAACGACCCGCCGCTGCCAGTGTGCACCACATCCGCCATCACTTTCAGACGAGTCAGGCTCTCTACTGGTAGTCCGAAGTCTCACAGCAATGAACGCCCTGAGGACTGCTCTGCAACCCTACTGTGATAGCAGTTTAACTGGTGGGTTGATTAGACTAGAACAGTATTAAAGAAGTGACAGTGACACATTTGTAATACAAGAAAAATGACTCATTTGTGTGACATGTTTTTCCATCAAGAAAGAGAAATGCCATCGCACCCACAACTGAGCATTCAAAATGAATACTAGTTAGAGGACAGGGGACGTCGTATGCTGTACAGATTGTAAAGCCCTCTGAGGCAAATTTGTGATTAGTGATATTGGGCTATACAAACAAAATGTAATTACATTTTTAGAAGAAATTACTAAATTATGATAACTGTAAGTGATTAGAAATTAATTTGGAAAGATGAATACACTAGAGCTTTTCCCATCCCTGTTGTTTAAAACCGACTTTAACATTCATATGAACATGTTAACCTTTGATCCTTTTATGACACATCTTCTCCCTCTGAAGTCGGTGAAGTTACATGCTTTCCCACTGCTTTTCATTCATGCAGCATATAATGCCATCTGGAATCCCGAGGAGGGCTCTGTTACCAGATTTCTGCAGTGCAAAGGCTGTTTGTCTCAAAGCCCCTTTCTGCCTGCAGCATTAATTGCAGCAGAGATCCAGTGGCCTCGAGACATGGCTCAAGATCAGGTAAACTTTATGAACCTGAATACATGTCCACATTTACAGAACACAGTGTCATTTGGCAGGAACCACAATCAAATGATTAACATATATATATATATATATATATATATATATATATATATATATATATATATATATATATATATATATATATATATATATATATATATATATTAACACACACACACACATGCATGCGGCTGGGTTTAGTTTCACAGTCTAACATGAAGCTGTTAGGAATGGTACATTCAGAGAATGGCTGAGTCTGTGAGTACATTTCTGTTTATGGTTATTAAAGGTTTCTATCTTAAAAGTGAAAATCACATTCTTCACTTAACTGTGTTTACAACAGCCACACATTAGTTCATTGTATTTTAAAGTGGCAATGTGGAAGATTTTCCTTCAAATAAATGTCTGTTATGTCACTATCTATCGCTGAAGGAGGTACCACAATGATTATTGATGAAAGTATTGCAATATTTATACATCTGCAGTATTACAAACTGGTTGTCCATGGGGAAAATGCAATATTGCAGTTTCTAGTTTGTGGGACATATGCTCAAGTTTGCCATGGGATTTGTTAAGCTTCCCCAGGCAGTACATGACTGATGGAGGATGGTCACACTCCCTCTGTACAGTCTATGCCCTCTTCTGTTGGTAAGACCCTGGTGGCAGGGCATGAAATTACAATAGTATAACTTCTTCAGCAATGGAGCTGTGGCACAGAGAAATGAGATGTATTTGGCTTTGGTTACACACACAATACATGTTAGGAGGATACATTCATTGTCGGTTTTGGTCTTTTCAGAATTTGTTTACAATAAGAAAAAAAATCCCCTTTAAAACAAGAGAAAGTGTGCCAGTGAGGGTGGATAATTCAATTTGTATCCAAAGCGACTTACAATAAGTGCATTCAACATAGGTATTCAAGAGAACTACTAGTCACCAGAACTCATAAGTACATTTCCTTTTCCAAACAAGCATCTAAGAGCATGAAGCAGAGCATAACTCAGAGCCAAAGTACAGTGCAGAAACAAGAAAAACAGTTAGTGCTATAAGTAATACAAATACAATAAGTGCAACAAGCTAATATGAATACAATAAGTGCTAAGTGGAAGGCTCAGGGTAGCACTTCCTGAAGAGGTGGGTTTTCAGCCTGCGCCGAAAGATGGGCAGCGACTCCGCTGTCCTGACGTCAGTGGGAAGTTCATTCCACCACTGTGGGGCCAGGACAGAAAACAGCCGTGACCGGGTCGATCGGCCGCCAGGACCTCTGAGCGACGGGGCAACCAATCGCCCCAAGGCAGCAGAGTGAAGTGGTCGGGCGGGGGTGTAGGGCTTGACCATGGCCTGGAGATACGAAGGAGCTGTTCCTTTCACTGCCCTGTAGGCTAGCACCAGAGTCTTAAACTGGATGCGAGCTCTTACAGGTAGCCAGTGTAGAGAACGGAGAAAAGAAGTTGTGTGGGAGAACTTGGGCGATTGAACACCAGGGGAGCTGCGGCTTTCTGGACAAGCTCCAGAGGTCTGATGGCCGACGCCGGGGCTCCGGCGAGTAGAGAGTTGCAGTTGTAGTTTGCGCAGTATTCAAGAAAGTTTTGAGAATGCTAATCTGACAGCTGGAGGTGGCTTTCTGATTTACACAGACATCTAACAGTGCGGGAAGGGTAACGTCCTCTATGATCGATGTGAAAAGAATGAAGAAATGACCGTAGTTTAGCTAGTTACTGTGCACTCTACAGATATATGCTGCAGGTGTTGTTTGTCACACTTGTACCTCTAACTTGTACAAATTGGACACATGCTGTTTCAGGAGGCATATTTCAATCAATAACCCCGCCCCCCCATAATCCGATTAACAGTGGTAACAGCACAGAGGCACAGAACAAAGTGCCACAGCTTCTAGGAATGCATCAGCCGGGTTTTATGGCCTCATTGATTGGTAATCCTTAAGCTGATTTTTTATCATTTGCTTTACAGACAGAGGATCATACGGACATTGAATCCATTAAAGTCATGTAGTTCAGTATTTATGAAAGTTTTGACTGAGTTTATCAGTCATGTTATTCCGTTTTTAAAACAGTGAGTGAATCTGTGTGTAGAGCTATAGACAGAAAATAAACAAAAACGTTGCTTTAGTTGAAGTGTTGATTTTTCTGTTTAGCTGTCACTACTCTTGTATCACTAAAATGTAATGTCTGCACCAATCGAAGCTGTTGCCAGGAGTATCCGGTAGTAACAGTGTGGTCCTTTTGGTCGAGTGGAGGTTTAAATGTCAAACACTGTTAAGATTATCACTGTGACCTGTCAGATTAAATAGATTTACCCTGATTGACCGGTAGATTCAGGTTAAACTGTAACTTTCCAAACTGTGGTACTTTCAAACCGGAGTAATCGCGTCATCTTGGTCCAATCATTTAAAAAAAATGTTTTACAAACAAACAAACAAAACACATTTCTTCATGGATTTTATAAACCAACGTGAAATTTGTTATTATCAAATTGCCTAAATGAAGATACATTTGCCAAGTTGCTAAAACAAGATGATGAGGATTTCACGCTAATTACTGTAAGATTGTGTATTAATTATATTTTCTTTTTTAACCAAGTGGCCCTCTACTGATTGAATTTTGTTGTTAAGTGGGATGTGGTGTCATTCAAATACAAACATGTTTCAGTATCTAAAAGCAGTAATTTCTTCTTGGACAGTTTAAACGGCGTTCAATTAAGAGTAATTTGATGCTTTAAAACAGTAAGCTTTGACAGGGAGGGAAGAATTGACAAATGATACAGTGTATACTGTCATATATGTCAAACTATCTCGCCTCTATCAGGGGAAAGCATCCTTCACTAAAGCACCAAACATATTCCCAATTCAGACTTGAAGTGATTATTCAAGAAAAAGAGAAAAATATAATTTGTAGGCCATGAAAGTGATGCTCCCTGTCTAAATCATTAGACACGTAGTATGTCAGGCCATGTATCTCATACACATCAGTAAATATGTCCTTGCTCTGCTCATATTGTTCTTAATGCACACATATCTTTCTTTCTGTGACAATAAATGTGCAAAATCCAGATCTTGTTAAACAAAGAGGAATATTCTGTTCAATCCTGTTGTGCTTTGTTTTGAGTTGCATTCTAGCTTTCAGTAGATACTCCTGTCTGACACCACATTTAGATGATACAATTGCCTCAACATTGTGGCCATCTGGATCACAGTGTGAATCTAAACCCACTGGCTGAACACACATCTCCCTCTCTGCCGCATGGGGTTTGGGACACACTTTGTTCCACCCTTCACAGTTTTTTGGACGCTTGTATGATGCGTTTCAACTTCCTGCTGTTCAGCTGTGAATTTGACAGACACCATATTGCTCGTAAAGCTTTGGAGTCTGTCTGGGTGCAATGCCAGACACCCAAACTCCAGTCTGCGTGGAGCAACTTAACAGCCTCCAACACTCTTGGCTTGGGGCATGACACGATCACAACAACTCTACTGACATCATCGACCACTATTATTTTGACTTGTTAATCTCAATTTACCATTGTTGTCATGAGTCCCCACCCCCCACCCCCATCATTTATTGCTTCGTCATCTGTGCCAAAACATGTCACTCCCCGCTCCTCTAACATCTTTATAGCTGACGTACCGTAGTTACTGCTGGAGACACTTTTTTTTAATAACTGTTCATAATAATAGGTAGATAATAGGAGGACATGCAGACACCATGTGGCTTTAATGGGCTTTGTTATAGCAGCGATGAGGCCTGCAAGCTCTGATATAGTGACCTTTAATAACTGTCATGCCCCAGTGGTTATTAAAGGTGATTATTTCCATCTGAGTGATTTATTTGTAGCACAAAATTAATTCTGTTCAGTAGTTCCATTTGAACGCAAGATAATTCGTCCTGTGATGCGAAATTGAAGTTTGTATTTTTTGGATTATTATGATAAGTTACTTATTTCCGTATAAAGGCACAGCATGTCTGTTGTATGTCCCATTACATGTACTGAAACAACAAGTGGTTGTTTTACAGAGATTTGTAATTACAACTGTTTACATTGTTTGCGTCCCAATAGAAAAGCGATACTTAACCTTTGTGTTTTATGAGAGAATTTTCTTTAATCACACATTATTTTAACTGGAAGTAAATATCTTTGGCCACTGTGGTGCATTAGTTGAATAGCTAATGAAATTGATTTCTTTAAGCGTATGTAGCCTAATAAGGATTGCTTGACCGGATCATCTGGCAGTAGAGGGTCTTTAGCAATCTGTCTACTGGAGCAGCTGTTAGAACTTGGCTTGAGTCATAGGTTTGGAGCTCCTTGGATAATAAACCCAGATTTGTTTCTAAGGGGCAGTGGAATTAGACACCTAATCTGCCTTTGTGGTTTTATAAATTGACTAATCTTGATATAGACATCCGTTGTTTGGGCTCATCTTACTGTGCTTACACCATAAGCTGGTTAATGCTATAAGTGTGATTGTGGCAACCATTTGTCAGTTGAAAGCCTGATGCCTTTTTAATCGTGCATATTGTAGTAAGGTCTCAGCAGGAGAGCATTAAGTACTGGCAATTATCCATGTATGCAACCTAACCCTGTTTATGATAGAACACCGACATAGATAAGAATCTCTGATCCATTAAACTACTTAACTTCTTTGTGTAGTATTATGTTGAAGTTTTCAGTCGCTAGTGTCTAGTTGTACATAATGTTACACGTTAATTTGTTGGTGTTTGTTTTAGAAACCGTGTTTTCATGTATTGGTCACCGATTGGTTTCAACACTCTTGTGTTGTTTTAATTTGCATTGCATAAGCATAAAATAGTTGGAAGTAATTATCCAGCTCCATTTTGTTTCTCGCCTCATTGATTTTTGAGTCATTATCCTTTTTTCAATCATTGGGTTGCTTTATTGGGGATGTACCAAGATGTGTCACTCTGCTAGAGTCGATAGCATTGATTGATCTGCTCCAGACAGAAGTAAGAGTTAACATAAGGCTAAGAGCATTAATTTAGACCCTATTAAAATTCAACACTTTTCTTGTGCGTGCTCTTCCTTTTTAGCCATGGCAACGTCAGTGTCAAAAAAAATCTAACGTAATTTGTAACAAAATACTTTAGAGTGGAGTCATTTTGTATTTATAATACTCAAAATACTTTCTCCATGAATCAAAAATCAGTTCACGAGTTCAGTCTTCAGATCTTCAAGTTCAACGGATTGTCTGTCAAGGTAAATATTTTATCTGAGTGTGACAGATGTCAACTAGCTTGATGTATAATTTATGTCTGGGTCTGGCTACATAGCCTATTGAATATAAATGGTGATGGTTATAATATCAAGCTAGCGATCGATGCTAACATGCTGTCTAAGCTAGTGCATAGCCAGTGTTTAGCAAGTTAGCTTATCAGTCGAGTAGCTAGCTGTAGGAAGAGGGAGATTGGGAGCTTGTATGTTCATGATAACCTTATCAAGAGACGTCTGACCATCTAATCTTGCACTGTATTACAAGTTATGCTGTATCTTCTCAATGTGAATGCCATAATGCCATATCAATTACTGGCAGATAATATAGTTCACAGTTAGCCAGGCTATGACAGTAGATAAATACTAAAAAACATTAAATATCCAATTTATTTTATTTAAAAGGCATATTATGAAAGTATTCTTAGTTTTATTATTTCATACATTATACAGTTGGCCAGGTGGACAACATGTCTCAGTACAGTAATTTATTTAGGCTCTTTATCTGTGTACAACTGGTTTTAATTCTATATTTTGCTTTTATAGTATACATAGGCCTAATGTGTGATGCTATTCATATGTGATGAATATTTTCTTGTTGATACAAAGCCAAATGGGCTGTTAAGTCCCATTAATAAAATATTAATATATATAATCAATCAAGTTGTTGTCTTTTAATAGCTTTGATTAGTTACACTGACATTCTGTGACTGCTCTTCCTGTTTGTGGGGTTCACCAGAGCTTTGTGTACATTATATAGCCCGAACCTGAATGCTCTGCTATACAAAATTGTGAGAAAACTGGAAATCCAGAAACAAAAAGTATTTCCTATATTTTGAATACAAAATACATGTATTGTATTTTGTTACATTTTCTGGCACCAGTATTTTGTATTTTATTTTAATACATTTATTTGAGGGGTATTTTGTATTTTGTATCAAAATACATTTTGATGTATTTTTGCCCATCTCTGCTCAGAGGATGAATCCTGCTGACTTTGGTTGTCCCCTGACTTTTCCGCTAGTGCCACCAGCAGGTTGATATTTTTGGCTTTCAATGAAATATTGGATAGATTGCCATCCAATGTCTTACATGCCACCATCAGGTCAACATTTTTGTCTATTTCTGTCCCTTTTTTTTGACAGTGCCAGCATAAGTAATACGTAATGAGATTCCTATAAGCCTGAGCTTAGTGTTTTGTGCTAATAATGTTTGCACACTAATAGATCAAATGTAACGCTGGCCATGATACACATTATACCTGCCTATCATCAGCACGTTAACATGTTGAGAGTATGTTTGCAGGTCGATGTTAGTATTTAGCTCAAAGCACCACTGTACCGAAAAACAGTTTTGTGTTTTGCGAAAAGTGTCTACAGGAGACCGTGCTCACAATAGATGAAGATGGGCTGCCCTCAGATTAAAGGGTTCCTCAGGTTGGGACATGTGAGTACAGAAAGATCTTGAAGATGAGATAAGCATTTGTTTTGAAGATGAAGTGTTTATTGTATGTCAACCAGATAATCAACAGGTCTACAACGTGACAGCTGGATTAGTATGCTATTGCAGCAAGCCTTCCTTTCATTGCCTACCTGCTCTTAGTCACCATAGGTTTTCCTGAGCTCCATACTGTAGTATGTGTTACTTGAAGCGACGGTGTCTCATAAATCTCTCCTTGGAAACATTTGCTTCTCATTTGGGAATGGCACTTGGGTTCCAGTCGAGGTTTTGCTCTGTGGAGATGACCTCTTGAGCTTAGGCAGCGCTCCATTAGCCTGGTATGCTGTTAAAAAGAAAGTGAACAGTCTCTCCCTAAGACTTAATGATTTATCAGCACAAAGGCTCTGTATCTTCCTGAGTCGCAGACCTGTCTCATGGTGAGGACCGACACAGTGGAGATCACTGAAAACCCTTCACAGGCTTCTTCCACTGGCCATTAGATGGTAAATTGTGAAGATGGCAACAGTCCTAACAGACACAATGGCAGGAGACATTTACATATCCCTGCACAGCTCTTCACTTTAGACATACACGTGATACTTTAATGACAGACTTATTTAAACTTACTCTTAATTTGTTTATTCTATTGTAAATGTTCACATTTTTATTTTGAAATTATGTCTTTTGTCTCTGATGTCAAATTCCTTGTATGTGCAAACGTACTTGGCAATAAACCGATTCTGGTTCTGATGTACACTGAAGCTTTCAGCCGAGCCCAGGCTTACAGGTAGGTGGAGCCGAGTAGTTTAAGATACCAGTGAGACGACTAACAACGATCCAGGAAGTCAAGTTGGACACAATTTTGCGTTTAAAGGTTTATCAGTGGCAAAAAAAAAAATGCATAATGGTTTGTAATACACAAACAGGATTTTACAGCTATTAAAAGTTTTCACACCTCAGTGGTCAACGTTGCTGGATGACATGGCGTTGCAGCAAAAATATAGATAATCTCAAAATTGTTTGGCAAAAAATAGTGAATCTTCTGCGATAAGAGGTCTGAGAGTATTATGTTGTGTCAGTAAGTCTCATTGCCTAAGACAGCACTTTATCTTAGGAATTTCATTCATATCGGAGGATTCTGCAGGTCAAGAAACACGTCCAACACCAGCATTCGGTGCCAATGCAGGGCGCACTGTGGCCTGTAGAGAGGCGTATAGTATGGGCGTGGTGGTCGGGTTGTTGGATAGTATATCTGACTTTAATGCACCAGACCAGAGTTTGCATTCTGTTGCAGACCAACGATAGGCTTTGTTTTAAGTGTGTATTATTCACACATTATTTGCAATAAGCATGATCTAACTTCCTAACCAATACCGTACTTGCCATGCAGAAATAAAAAAATTCAACAGTGACATTGAACGTTACACAATGTCATTGAAAATAATGCTGGCACTAAGGTTGCATTGGATTTTGATGAAGACAAAAAAAAAAAATGTTCAGAGTACAGTTATGATCCCAGGAGTTTTGGTTGACACACTGAGCAGATGTGGGGAAACTCCCTCAGAACCGCTTTAGCACTCCTACATTTGGGAATCCTTCTGTAAATATTTCAGCAGATCAAACATGTTACTTCTCACTCATCTCCCACTAAATGCTCTGCTTTTCTCTTTTAGAAATGATGGATTGCCTTTCTTTTTGCAAACTGAGGGTGAAAGGTGAGGCATTAAAAGCTGTCAGAAAGCTACATCTCAGAAAGTTAAGTTGGAGTTGAGGACATGCAGATATGCAAGTTAAAGTGTTGAGAAATGGGAAGAGTGAAAGTACCGTGCTGTTGGTGGTCCAGGCCTGTGTAAATATCCTAAGTGTTCAAAATGCGCCACAGCCTCAAGAGGTTTTCTAATGAATGTAAAACCCTTCAAAAATGTCACTAGAACTAAATAGATGCCCTCGACAAACCATTGGCCCTCTACGGTTGTTTTTCTCAAAATGTTTTTACATATCCTCCCCGTTCCAATTATCTCACACCTATTCTCATCACACACAGTCATTCAAAGCATTGAGGAAAATCCCAACGGAGTAATGACGAAAAAGTTCTTTGTTCTGGCCTCTTAGTGGAATATGTTAGTGCTGACAGACAAGACTATTTAAGAACAGGAGCTCCTAAATTCAAACAGGACACATTCAGTGTTTAATTCTGTGGCAACACACAGAGAGCTTGCCCTGACTCATCATTCTTTCAAAGCTCGCTGGCACACCTCGCCGTGGGAATGACACTTCTCAACCCATCTCTGTTTGAACAAGTTGATTCCACTTTCTCTGGGCTCAGCTGCTTTTCTGATGTATAATGGAGAGCTGGCTGAATGCACCAGCTCAAACTTCAAAAAGGGTTCATAAGTGTTGAATACAAGTCCTAAGTGTGCACACGAATGTGCCTACCCCTTCGTTTGAAGTCTGACTTAATCCTTTTTTATTGTTGACGAGCTGGCAGCATCACATAGAGGTGTGGACAGATAGGCATCAGTACAACTTGCTGCTGTGCTCTATGAATGTCCCCCTCTATCCCACATGTGTATTTGGGTGGCGTGCTGCTCACCCTCAATTTAGCACTGTCAACACAGATTTGGATTGATAAGATCCATTTCAATTTGTTAACTTTGTGGCCAAATTGTGGCGCAAACATGTGATTGTATCTGATAATGGTGAGAATATAGAGAGGAAAGCTGAAACAAATGAATACCTCTTGCTCTAACTCACATGTAACATGCATTTTGTTATGAATTATATATTAAAAAGATTAACAGAAAAGTAAGTTGTTTATCCAGCAGAAAAATCAAGGTGAAAGATGCACCATTAAGCTAGTCTATAAACTGTAATGGAGTTTTTCCCTTGCCCTTGTTTTGTCTTGCAAATATATTTGGCTAGCCTGGGGATTCGTTCAAACCTGTCTGACTCTTCATGTTTTTCTTGTTGTTGAGAACATCACAACAAACATTTAAGTGTGGTAAAGCATTTTCAGTCTAACTCAATCACACGTATTTATTCCACAAGGGATAGAGCTGATGTTGCAGGTGTCCTTTAGAGACTCTCAGGGCTACCAGTGTAATAGGATGTCAGTCACGCATCAGTGTCCCCGGCTCTCAACACTCCCTGTTCGTGTCAGAAAACAAAGGCAGCGGCCAGCCCTGCAATACATAGCCGCTGGGGCAACCAGACAACACCTCTAAAGCAAACAAGCTAGCCCGCTCTTTATAACACCAGCATAATGCTCAGCCTTTGTCCCTTACAATCCTCCTCCCATAACAGGTGCCACTTGAAGTTGCTTTGTTTCTTCAATTCCAAAAGCCCATCTCTTTTCATATTTGCCCTCCTAGCTGACTTTGTGGGTAACTTTCTCTACATGTACTCAATGAACCTACAGTCTTTTATTTTGTGTGGTGCAATAAACGCATGGCTTAGCAAGTGTGCATTAGTGTGTGCACTTTGTGATGCTACATTTATGAAAGGACACATGACACTGCTTTATATCTGCCCTGTTTTGCGATTGTGATGTGGATGAGACAGATATTCATTAGATGTGGTTGAAATCATTTTCAATGTTGAGCATAAAAGCTCATTCCTGACCTGGGAAATAGTAGTTTGACAAAACATCTTAAGTCAAGATCCACTTCTAGTACTAGCTTTATCCAGAGCCTTGAACCACATCCAACTGATCACTATCCCATCACACCTGAGCAAACTCCATACACTGATGAAGGTTTGCTTGTAGTGATAAAACCATAGAGAATTTTCACTCGTCTCTGCCATTTCCCTCAGCTCCGAATTTGAAATGTCTTTCAGCTCATTGTTTATGTTTTCCGGGCCGCATTGTTCTGTCTCGCTGCGCTCACTAGCTTTGTTTCCTCCACCACCAGAGTCCTTGTAGCTTATGCACAAAAGCCCATGATCAGAGGAAAATCGTCTTGCCTGTAGCCTGTAGCATTTTATGCGACAACATCATCAAGCAAGACTACGCTACGCTTGTGTCTCTTCTTGCGTGTGTTTTCGTAACAAAACGTAGTTTGGAGACCTCATCTGGGATTCCAGGTGAAGGATCTCATGTGTGATCAGTCATGTAGTGTGAAAAGTGAACCACAACGACTTCAAGACTACCAATTACAAGACAGCAAGTTGTGTAGTGACCTACAACTTAAAAAGTTGTTTAGTGTTAATGTGGTTTTAGTCATAGTGTCAGTAATGAGTGTAAGTGGCCATTTTTGACAACAGATCCTGTTAAAGCTCCAGCATCAGGCTTACTTCACAGTTTAGTTTAGATGTACAAGCACAGAGAGAGAAAGTAATGGTTGAGTGCAGAATAGATGAGCGATTTTTGTAAAAACTGATTTCACAGAAGTTCAACCAAAGTTCAGTTATTAGTAACCATGTTAAGCTTACAGTATTAGTGTTTCCTTGCAAAGCCTCTTGTCCTTTTGGTGCTCATCCAGGTGATAATGAATAACCGATATTGACAGGTATTATTTACTAGCTATTTGTATTGTGGAAATAAGCTAGTTGGAGAACACACATGCTTAAATCGATGTGGGGGTTTATCCCCCTAACCCATCACTTGAGCCTTCGCTGCCACCTTTGACCTGAGCTTGGAGTCCTGGGTCAAATGGCGCGCTATTGTTCGTGTGCCTTCATTAGATCTCTGTAACGGTCCTCAGGACCTGTTGTATAATCCGGGTGCAGCCTTAATCTGCTTCCATCCATGAAGCCATTTTATTTAGACTTTCGGAAGTTGCACAATAGTTATATGTACTGTATTTCATATTGTTGGAAACATTTACTGGACAGTTGAGGTGGTAAGTATGAGATGACTGGTCATCAGTTTACCTCACATCTATGTATACAAATTCAATAAATCCTGTCAATAGAATTCCAACATTAATACTGAAACATGAGCAGGAGCATAAGTTGCTGTTGAAAACACAGTAAGATTTTTTTTTTTTTTACATTGTTGACCTTTTTATGCGTTAGAAAGTACAGAATTTACTCGAAATTAGGGTAGAGAGAAAGTGAGTGACATGCAACAGAGGTCTCCATTTATTGCACGTCACAACAGCCTCAAATAGTATGGTTGCCATATTCCTCATACCTAAATACAAAAAATCTGTTAAGTCTGGCAACTCTTTTTACCATGTCACTTATTGTATGCCTTAGCACTGAATGTTAACATTTGATGTTTCAACATACAAGCAGTCATTATTTCTTTGCATGCAATCAGTGTAGGCATAAGTCTGAAGATAATAGTGTCACAGTTCAGTCATCCAGCCATCAGTAATTTTCCATTGATCCTGCCTCTGCCCCACTCAACCTGTCAGCCACGCCCACCTCGTCAGTTCACTCCACTCACCTGTGCACACAGCTGCCTCTCATCACATGCAATCAGCCCAGCATATAGTCACCAGCTCCACACTCACTCCTTTGCCAGATTGTTCTTTGCCATGCGAGTCTTTCCAGCGTTCTCCTGCCTGTCTTCCCGGTACCGACCTCGCCTGTCCCTGATTCCCTGCTTCATCTGCCTCCTGGTTATTCGACCTAGCCTTCCGTCCCTGACCAAGAACTTTGCCTCTCCTCTCCTGATTCCTGTTTGCCGGTTTCCAAATCGTTTGCCTGTCTGCCGGAGTCTAAGTAAAACGTTGAACTTTCTACCTCTGTCTTCTGAGTCCTTTGTACTGCAATTGGGTCCATACACCACCCGTTACAGTACAATCTGGCCAGACATGGACCCAGCAGGACCACCCTCACCACAGAATCGGTTTGAGAGGATTGAGAACGCGCTCATGCAACATCAGCAGAAAATGGAGGAGGCTGATGCATACGCCAGACGAGCTGCAGAGGCCAACGCCAACGCCTTTGCAGCCCTCTCCGCCCAGTTGCAACAGCAGATGTCCACTCGCCCTCCTGCAGTTCCAGTCCCCACACCGGAACCTCCTGCTCCAGCTCTGCCACAGCCCAGGATGATCTCCGAGCCCCGAGTGGGAACCCCTGAGCGATATGATGGAAATCCTGAACTCTGCGGTTCATTCCTGACCTCCGTAATGCCTACCACCTTGTCCGCATCCGAGAGGGGGATGAATGGAAGACTGCTTTTAACACGCCCACCGGACATTATGAATATTTGGTGATGCCATTCGGCCTCACCAATGCCCCGGCAGTCTTCCAGGCCTTGGTCAACGACATCCTCAGAGACATGATCAACAAGTATGTTTTCGTCTATTTAGACGACATCCTCATTTTCTCCAAGTCCCGCGAAGAGCATATCCACCATGTCCAGACGGTCCTCCAACGCCTGCTGGAGAACTCCCTTTTCGTGAAGGCCGAAAAGTGTGAGTTTCACACACAGTCGGTGTCATTCTTGGGTTACATTGTGACCCCGGGTCACCTGGAGATGGATCCTGCCAAGGTGGACGCAGTTAGGTGTTGGCCAGTCCCTGAAACCCGTAAGAAGCTGCAGCAGTTCCTGGGCTTTGCCAATTTTTACAGGCGCTTCATTCGCAACTATAGCTCCATCGCTGCCCCTCTCACAGCCCTGACATCCTCCAAGACTTCCTTCCGATGGTCTCATCCTGCAGATACGGCCTTTCAGACCCTGAGGGACCGCTTCAGTTCTGCGCCGATCCTCCAAGTCCCCGACGCCGAACGGCAGTTCGTCGTGGAGGTGGATGCATCTGACATGGGTGTAGGGGCTGTGCTGTCCCAGCGAGCAGCCAGTGACCAGAAGCTCCACCCATGTGCCTTTTTCTCTCGGCGTCTTTCCCCAGCCTAGAGAAATTATGACATTGGTAATCGGGAGCTCCTAGCTGTTAAACTGGCCCTGGAGGAGTGGCGGCACTGGCTAGAGGGAACCAAGGAGCCCTTCCTGGTTTGGACGGACCACAAGAACCTGGAGTACATCCGAACCACGAAGAGACTCAACTCTCGACAGGCACGATGGGCCCTCTTCTTCACCAGGTTTAATTTCACCCTCTCCTACAGACCCGGCTCCCGCAACGTCAAACCTGACGCTCTGTCGCGTCAGTTCCAGAGGGAGGATGATGGCGCCAATGCTCCTGACACCATCCTTCCGTCCCCGTGTGTTGTGGCATCCCTGACTTGGGAAATTGAGGAGAGAGTGAGAGCTGCCACAGAGGGTCAGCCTGGTCCGAGTGCATGCCCTACTGGTTGCTTGTTCGTGCCTGCAGCTCTGAGGTCGGATGTACTCCAGTGGGCCCATGGTTCAAGGTTGACCTGCCATCCTGGGATCCAGAGAACCCGGGACGTCCTTCTACAACGTTTCTGGTGGCCCACGTTACAGGAGGACACCCGGGAGTATGTCAGAGCCTGCCAGACCTGCAACCAGAACAAACCATCGCGCCAAGCCCCATCCGGCCTTCTGCAGCCTCTCCCGGTGCCACATCGCCCCTGGTCCCACATTTCAGTGGACTTTGTGACAGGCCTGCCACCATCGGATGGGAAGACGGCCATCCTTACCATTGTGGACCGCTTCTCTAAGATGGCCCACTTTGTGTCCTTGCCTAAGCTCCCGTCAGCTAAAGAGACAGCCCAGCTGCTCCTCAACCATGTCTTTCGCCTTCATGGGATTCCTGTTGACGTGGTCTCGGACAGAGGGCCCCAGTTTTCATCAGTGTTCTGGCGGGAGTTCTGCAGCCTCTTGGGAGCCACCGCCAGTCTGTCATCCGGGTACCACCCTCAATCTAATGGCCAGACTGAGAGGATGAACCAGGAGATGGAGACGGCCCTCCGGTGTATGGTTTCACAGAACCCATCGTCTTGGTCCCAGCATCTGTTGTGGGTGGAATATGCCCACAACACCCTGACCAGCTCCGCCACCGGTTTGTCTCCTTTCCAGTGTGCCTACGGTTACCAGCCTCCTCTCTTCCCAGCCCTGGAAGGGGAAGCCTCTTGCCCTTCAGTTCAAGCCTTCATCCGTCGCTGTCGTCGGACCTGGGGCCGTGCTAGGGCCTCCCTCCTGAAGGCGGCAGACCGGTACTCCTCAGCAGCCAACCGTCGTCGCTCTCAAGCTCCAGAGTACCAGGTGGGCCAGAAGGTTTGGCTCTCCACCCGTGACCTTCCCTTGCGTGTGGAATCCAACAAGCTGGCTCCCAAGTTTGTCGGGCCCTTCGCCATCGAGAAGGTCATCAGCCCGGTGGCAGTCCGGCTCAAGCTCCCTCGGTCCATGCGAGTGCACCCGACATTCCATGTGTCCAAGGTCAAGCCGGTCAGCGAGAGCCCGCTGGTGCCTGCTGCTCCACCCCCCCCCCCCCCCCCCTCGCCTCATTGAAGGGGGACTCATCTATGCAGTGCGCCGCATCATCCGCTCTCGCCGACGTGGAAGGGGCTGCCAGTACCTCGTCGACTGGGAGGGCTACGGTCCGGAGGAAAGATCCTGGGTTCCTGCTCAACACATTGTGGACCGGGGTCTCATCCGAGACTTTCACCAGCAACATCCGGACCAGCCCTCCCTCAGCAACATCGGCAGGGGCCGTCGCCATAGGACACCTGCTGCTGGGCCTTCCACTGCCCCGGACCAGTGGGAGGACTCCCTGTCTGAGGAGGAGGCAGTGGACCCGCCGGCGAACTCGCCTTCCTCACAGCCTGAGGATGGAGAGTTCTCGGGTTCTCCCGAGTTTTAGCCCGCCTTCCAATTCCCCCTCCTCCCACCCTGGTTCCTTGGGCTTGTTTTGGGGACGTCAGGGGCCGTCCCTTGAAGGGGGGGTTCTGTCACAGTTCAGTCATCCAGCCATCAGTAATTTTCCATTGATCCTGCCTCTGCCCCACTCAACCTGTCAGCCACGCCCACCTCGTCAGTTCACTCCACTCACCTGTGCACACAGCTGCCTCTCATCACATGCAATCAGCCCAGCATATAGTCACCAGCTCCACACTCACTCCTTTGCCAGATTGTTCTTTGCCATGCGAGTCTTTCCAGCGTTCTCCTGCCTGTCTTCCCGGTACCGACCTCGCCTGTCCCTGATTCCCTGCTTCATCTGCCTCCTGGTTATTCGACCTAGCCTTCCGTCCCTGACCAAGAACTTTGCCTCTCCTCTCCTGATTCCTGTTTGCCGGTTTCCAAATCGTTTGCCTGTCTGCCGGAGTCTAAGTAAAACGTTGAACTTTCTACCTCTGTCTTCTGAGTCCTTTGTACTGCAATTGGGTCCATACACCACCCGTTACAAATAGATTTGAAGCGACTTGGGTCGCACCATAAGCTTTTACATGGCCAGTGTAGACAGCTGTATTGTTTAAAAGTGTACTTTTGAAGTGTACTTCTGACGCAAGAGATGGACAATTGGAAAATGCAGCTGAAACAAACTCTAAAAGACAAGGTAATCAATCAATCAAAATTTATTTCAGACTCAGGGTCCATATAAGACAAATACAAGAAAACATGTGCTGCCAGATTCTATTTTCAACTAAATTAAACATCTATTAACACATCTATCTTTAGGTCTTAAAAATGTTTGACTTGGGCATTCGTAGTGTTAGAATCAAAAAAGACGGTTGAGACAACAATGCAAGCAATGCCAGTTTAAACGTTGACAAGAATTTTTTGACTCTGGTGGGAGTAAAGGAGGAAGTGAAGTGACCTTATCATGGCTTGACAAAGGTTGGGGTGGATAGTGATAAATAATCACCTGGGCTTAAATAGGGTAGACCAATATTTCTTTTCCATTTCCTATTCAGTTTCATTTCCCTGTTTTTTGCACCTCTTATTAGTAATTCTATTCCTGTTATTTTAGACATGTTTTCCCATTGGTTGTTTTGAATAACATGATTGTTAGTTTCTTGTTTCATTTTTTTCCATCCGTTTGTGTAAGCCTTGGAGAAGCTTTGTTTGTAGAAATGATCTCTACAATACTACAAACAAGTTGATCACATGGAAAAACTGTGGCTTGACAACTCACTTTATGTTCTGGCAACATTTATGGCATTGACAAATGATTATAATTTGGGTGGCCACATTGGTTTCCGCCATTGCACATTTTGCCTTGCAACATCATCATGTCACTTTTTTTGCTTTTTAATTAATTTTATCTCAATGTTGTTGTTAGTTTTAATAAATTGGTATGTATTTTTAGTAAAGAAACTCAACTTTGACTGACATTCCCATCCTAGTCAGGACAAAACAGCTTTATTTAACAGAGACAACCATTTCCCATTCCTTCCTGTCTTGAGAAAGAAGAAAGATTAGCTATCAAGCATAAAACCAAAAAAAGCACCCCATAATGACAATATTTTCAGCAAATTTTCATGTGCAATAAACGTAGAGTTCGGTCCATATATATTTGGATGGTGTTTGGTTATATAATGAATATGGGTGCAAAGTGCAGACTCAGGTTTAATTTGAGGTTATTCACTTACAAAGTGGAGGAGGGGTGAAGGAATTACAGCTCTTCAAGGGACAAAAAGTAATTGAACAATTGACTCAATGCTGTTTCATGGACAGGTTTTTGCTATTCCTTCGTTATTTCGTAATCAATTAAGCAGATAATAGGTCTGGATTTTATTCCAAGTTTGGCATTTGCATCTGGAAGCTGTTGTAGGGAACCCACACATTCTGGTCAAAGGAGCTCACAATACAAATGAAACAGGCCAAATTTATGCTGTAAGAAATAAAATATGGCCAGTACAAGTGGCCAAATCTACAGTTTGATACATTCTAAGAAGAAAAAAATACACTGGTGAGCTCGGCACACAAAACGGCCTAGAAGTCCATGGAAGACTACATCTTTCTAACGTTCTGAGAAAGTTATATTCCTAACGTTCTCAAAACATATTCCTAAAGTTCTCTGAATGTTGTATTCTTAACGTTGTCAGAAGAACGTTATATTCCTAAACGTTATAATCCTAATGTTCTTAGAACGTTATATTCCAAAACGTTATTATCCTAATGTTCTTAGAATGTTATATTCCTAAAGTTCTCTGAACGTTGTATTCTTAATGTTGTCAGAAGAACGTTATATTCCTAAACGTTATAATTCTAATGTTCTTAGAACGTTATATTCCAAAACGTTATTATCCTAATGTTCTTAGAACGTTATATTCCAAAACGTTATTATCCTAATGTTCTTAGAACGTTATATTCCTAAAGTTCTCAGAACGTTACGTTCCTAACATTGTCTAAACGTTGTTTTCCTAACATTTGCAATTATTGTGTTCGAAATGTTCTCGGAGCAGTATAATCCTAACATTCTAGGAACATTTTATTCCTAATGTTCTCTGAACGTTTTTTTTTTTACTTTTACAGAAAGTTATATTCTTAAAGTTCCTGGAATGTTCTTTACTCAACGTTCTCAGAATTATATATTCCTAACTTTCTTGAATGCTGCTATAACGTTCGTAAAACATTGTTTTCGAAATGTTCTTGCAAAGTTATTTTCCAAATGTTCTTAGTTCTTAGTTCTATGTTTTTAGTGTCATCCTCTGAACATTGCTGTCCTTACATTTTTGGAACGTTATATCCCTCACGTTTTTGGAAGATTGTATTCCTAACATAATCAGAATGTTGTTTTTTTAACAATTATTTGAATTTGCCCACATCAAAATCTGATTTGATTAAATGATCAGAATATTAATGCTGCTGCGCTAAAACTCATTGGTACAACTAGTCTGCATCACTCTGTATTATAAAGGCAGTCACTCCCAAGTGTGATTATAATATGAAGGCGCTTATGTTGTTGATGTGTGTCCTTGTATGAACTTCCAAGTATTTCTTCTTCTTTTTTCATTCATACTTTGTTTGCTTAAATGCTGTAAAACTGGGAGGCACAATAAAAAGATGAAAGGCAGCAAAGAAAAGAAAACATGTCGGTAACTGCTGTGTTGATCCCTGTGTGCCAGAAAATTCAGACACCAGTCATTCATGTAGGTGATAGAGGTGCAGCAGCAAATAAATTACCAGAGCTAAAGCCATAGGATCATGAGAGTGCAAACATGATTATTGACAGAAACACAAAAGGAGGTTTAAGGTAGTCTCATCCACGCTGTGTGAAATTTCATCCAAACACAGCCATGTACAAAGAGGGTGGGCAGGTGACTGTGTCGCTGAACATGAGGACCTACCCCCACAACCAATTTGTATGCAGTGTCCTCTATTCTCTCTTCTTGTGGTTTTCAATCATGACCCAGTTTTGGGGGGACAAAGCCCCTTGCACCCCTGTTGTGCTCACAATAGCTACAGTATGTCTCCAATTAATAGGGCAGTCTATTTGTGTGTGCATGCATCTGTGTATACTGATCATAGACAACTTAACAATTATTTTTCTGTGACGCAAAGGTGTTGCAGACATGCTGTCTTTGCCTTTACCCAACTCCTGCTTGAGTTTTGAAGCCTTATTGCCCTGCAGAGAACTAAGTCATCCCGTTTGTCTTACTCATTGTGGACAGAGTGGGGCACTGTTTCCCTACTTTGCATGAAGAGACTCCTGTGATTAAGTGGTGAGTAGTATTCTAGCCTTCAAGAGTTCACCAATGGGCTTTGTTGCTAGGTTTTGCTTATTGTGTCTGCAGCAATAAAGAGACATCTGTTTCTTAAGCTAATTCTGCTCATTTGCTGTCAACAAAGCTCACTAACGTGAGTGGCTTGCCCAGAGAGAACAAGACACTGCCATTGTTCAGTTCATCTTGTCACTTTTGTTTTACCAATCTGTCCAAACAGATTTACTGTTGCTGAAATTAAGCACATGAAAGAATGTTGAAAGAAGTTAATGAGACGGCCAGGGGATGGAGACACCATTTATAATGACACAAGCAAAGCAGGGCCGAGCCTAAACCAACACTGGTGTCCCTGGAGACGAACCATTAACAACACCAGTTAGCAGGAAAAGATTGGTCACTGTTCTGTTCTAGTGTTGAACGTCTTTGTAAAAGTTATTAGTGCTTTTATCAGTGAATCATTTGTCATTATCACCTCTGAAAAGAATTTTTTTAGGACGTTTTGAGACAATTTTAGAGACGGCCGACCACAGCGCTGTTCGCTGTGTGCCAGAGAGAGAGAAAGGAGGGTAAGAGAAGTTGGAAGGTGGACTTTGCAGGCAATGTTTTTGTTAGTTTTTAATTATATTAATTCAAATATCACGTGTTCCTGCACAACGTTAAACCATGATGAGCTTGAAATCTACAAAACAAACCTTGAAAATGAAGGACATCTGAAATGATTGCGCGATAGTCTATCAACCAGAGTTGAGAGTTAAATGGTTGGCGGGCTCTGGTCTGAGCTGGCTGATGCTACGCTATGATTTGCCAGTCTGTGTTCAAGGGTCAACTGGCCAGATGTGCGTAGGTGTTAAAGTAAAGCAGGGTTTGAACTTCTCTCCCAAACTTCCTTTTTTCATTCGTCTTTTGTGTGTATACGTGATTGCAGCACCATGAATCCCTTTGAGGATACTGTCCAAAAGTGTGCTCCATTATCTCCATTTGTGGGGCATAATGGATTGATTAGATCAAGATTACATAGACATGCAAGTCTGGCCATTTGGGAACCGGTAAAGACACTTTAGACATGGCCTTTAGACGCTGTGGCATGGACATGTTGCGCAATACATTTGAAGTAAGTTGTTCCCTTTAGACCAGTGCAATATTTTGTAGCTTTGTTTATTCTTGTATTCTCTCACTACTGGTATAAATATTTCTTCTGAAGTCAGGTTTGATTATACATACATTAACATACTGTATTGCTACTGAATGTCATTTTTTGGTATACTAATAAAAAATAAACCTATTCATATTCTACTTATTAGGCATAAACTCTGCCAGCAACACACATTTCTGTTTTGATGAACTCGCTGCTTGTGACTGATTAAAAAATATATAAGTAATGTCACTATGGGTGTCAACCCCTGAAGTGTACAAACCAAACACGGGGATTCCCCAAAATAAACCCTCATGTCATTGGAACAAAAACATCCCCACACACTCTCACCTAATAGGCACACACTTACAGCACAAACAGCAGCGAGACAAAAAACAACACATGCAGAAGAGACAAGAATAAGCTGCAGAGCAAACAAGGGAGTGGAGCTTAAACACATTCTCAGGCAGCAGGGCCTGTGGGTGTCAGGGAGAGCTCTACCTCTCACCTTTTGAATTGTGCTTGCGCACACATGTGTTTGCTTGCCTGTCTGTGTGTGTATGTTTGCACATAGGTATGGATAAAGGTGTAATGTTTGCTTTCTTAGCCTGCTTGACAGGTGTCTCTCAACTAAAGCCTTATTCGGTTATGGCCTTTCAGCAGAACTGAGTGCTAATGGAAAAATAAGCTTTGTAAGGAAAGTAAATCTGAGTGAAGTCATCAATTTGCAGTCAGGCCATTGTTTCACTGACTTTGAGAAATGGACTGTCATAGATCACTGTCCTAATACGTTTTCCTCCACCCAAATAAATGTCACAAAGGTTATTTTATCAATACTTAAACAAGACACTAATTTTTAATCACAGGAGAGTTTGATCATTTTCAGGTATCATTCATCTTAAATTAAAACTGCTGATGACATCTGCTTTTCTATTGTTTCACTTCAGCCTGTAGTGGCATTGTCTGCCCTGGTGCATATGTCATGTGATATACTGCAGGTTCTGACAAGAAAAGATACATCTGTTTTATGATGTGCTATGGTTACGTTTTGGTTAGCTTCAGGCATGACTTAGTTTAGGGACACACGTGCAATAATGAACAGTGGGAAACAAAAAACAAACACGTGTTAATGTGTTTGTTTCATTTGATGCATCCATCCACCCCGATGATACATACATCAACAATAAATGACAGATTATGCAGAACCAAAAACCTTAAAGTTTGTTCAGTCAATTAAGTGCAATGTCATATACGATATTATGCCAGAGATGTTTTGATGTAGTTCAAGCTAGGTTTGTTCATTTTCTACAAAAATATCTTTTGTTATATTTGTTGAAATTCACATTACATCTGAACAGCAATCAATGAATCAAATTCTCTGACAAAAAAAAGAAGAAAAATCTGGTATTGTTGCAGGACTGTAAGTCCGCCCAATCTTTTCAATGGCTCACATGAAGTGATTGGATGGTTACCTGCCTGCCCACACTCTGCCCTTGTACTCATTGCACATCGCTAGAGTCCTCCTCAGTCGTGAGTACTAACAATAGCCATATTCGTTGTTCACGTCCATTGATATCTTGATGTTCCTATTGTGAACATAAACAAACATTTTGGGGAAGTGGCTTTGGAGGAAAGCCTAAAGCAGACATGTCAAACTCAAACCCTAACCCGGCCCACCACGTCATTTTATGTGGCCCGCAGATCCGCCAGCAAAAAATTATAATTATTATTTTAAATTTTTTTTTATTTAAAAAAAACAATTAAAAGTTAGAATTGAAAATAAAAATAGCCCCATGGTCGAAATTATGAGATAGAAAGTCGAAATTAGGAGATAGCATGTTGTCTGTGTGCCGACATTAAACAGGTGGACAGGAGAGGCAACAGCCCGTAAAGCGGTTTTCCAACAAGTGATTGAGTTGAAAATGATCGACAAATAATCCTAAAATGTCCACAAAGAGAAAAATTGATGCAGAGGGAAGACAATTTAAAGAAAGATGGGAAAGAGAATACATGTTTGTGCTTCAAGGAGAAAAAGCGGTCTGTGTTATGAGGCAGTGTCGGTGATGAAGGAATACAATTTACGTTGGCATTTTGACACCAAACACGGAGCTAAATTTAGACAAAAAATTTACAAAAATAGCTTTGAACAAAGTTAATGTAATAACTTGTGCTTGATGATATTTGTCTTTGTTATTAAAAGTTTGATCTTTGATAGAGTAATGTGGGTTTCTTAACCCTAAATTAAAATGATTTATGTTATAATAACAGAAATGTGCTTAAGTATAATTTTACATTTCTATAACTGCATGTACAATCTTTTTACACTTGAATAAACAATAATCAAATGCAGAGACAGTTATTTAACAATATGTTAGGGAGTAGTTACAGTTATACAGTCTTACAGTTACAACCGGCCCTTTGAGGGCAACCATGATGCGGCCCAGAGTGAAAATGAGTTTGACACCCTTGGCCTAAAGGGACGGGCTGTCGGGCTTGACGACTTTCTCACTAGATTTAGTGACTTTTGGAGCTCGTGCTGCTTTCATTGGAAAAGTGTTGGCAACTGTTGGCTGCGTTTTTCAGTTTGAATTTTTTTTATCTAGTTTACTCTTGCTAGTTAGTTAAGATTACAACCCTAGCTTAAAGAAACAGTTTGTTTCAGTGCCTTGCAAAACTATTCACCCTCCTTGGCGTTTTTTTTCCTATTTTCTTGTACTACAACCTGGAATTGAAATGGGTTAATGAGTCAAAAAAATAATGTCCATCTATCCATCCGTCCATTATCTGTAATTGCTTATTGAATTCAGTGTCCTGGGGGGGGCTGACATTGGTCAGGTCGCCAGGCTATCGCAGGGCTGACACATAGAGACTGACATCAACCATTCACGCTCACATCCACACCTACGGGCAATTTAGAGTTATCAGTTAAGCTAAGCTGCATGTCTCTGAGCTGTGGGAGGAATCCGGAGGTGGCGTGCTAATTACTACACCACTGTGAGGCCAGATATCAGCTAATTTATCTTTATTATTTTTTCTTTTTTTTTTGTGCCATGACTTTTGTGGAGAAATTTCAGTCTGATTGTAAAGCTAAAGAAAAGGTCACCAAAGTCATTAAGAAACATCCTCCTGGGACAATGAGCACCCAGAAATGTAGCAAGTAGTTCGGGGTTATCCTGATTTGGTTTGAATTTTGGACTAACAGACCAACTTTCAATGCTACAGGCTGTGCTGTTGGCACATCAATAGTGATACAAGATAGTTAATCAATCCATAGAATCAAGGAGCATTAAAGTTAGAATTTTTTGTAATAGAATGGCAGAGGATTGAGACTTTTGATCAAATTTCCTTCTAAATGTATACAAAAATCACAGATATGCATAATTGAAAGTTCATGTTACTAAAATTCATCCAGTGTCTTTCATGTGAACCTTTCACTTTTAATGCAGCAGTAATAATAATACAAACCTATAAAACCATTCCTATTTTGACTTACAGTAGGTATGTAATGGATCTGAATATTTCTTCCCCCACTAGTGGCTGTCCCTGTTGTCATCTCCAGACCCAGCCATTGGTTATCTGTGTGGATGCACCTCAGGGGAACCTGCACTCAAAGTGGTGTTTAACCCCTCCTTCTCTAACCCACACATCCTCTCTCACATACAGTGTAAGGTGCATGCTCCTGCTGCAGCAGACACACTGTCTTGTTAATTTCCTGATTGTGTAATTATATCAGGATGTTGTTTGTGCTATCAGAAATGTTGCTTGTTATTCTTTGGGCTGTGTGTGTTTATGTGAGATGAGTGCCAGTGATAGCAAACCTTGGCTCCATGCTTTTGCTATCTAAGTCATCTGAGATAGCAGTTCCTACACTCTGACGTCTTTACAGAACAAACCCTTTCATTCAACTCCTTGTTCAAAATGACTGAGACATGTGGTGTCAGGAAAGGCGTACATTTTAAGCAGTTATAATCAGACACATCCTTGCATCCACGATGCAGAAACATCAGGAGAAAGTGCGTTTGCAGGGTGAGTGGATGTTTTTCCATGGCGGAAAGAGGACATAGATCCTATCCAGCCCACTAACTGTAATTGCCCTTGTTTAGAGTTCATTTAATTAGGAGTGGGGCCTGTAGGAAGAAGGCAACGGAAGGGGAGGTGTCATCCTCTCACATCAGACATGAGGCTCTGGGGCCAGAAGGAGAGAAGGTGCAAATGAGTTTAGGTCACAACGAAAAGGGACTGGAAGATGAATGTGATAAGATCCACTGCGGTTGCCCGCCCTTCCTGGCCCTGGTGATGATAATCACTCACCTTGTTTTGCCTTCGCTACCTCATGATAGAAGCCAAGGGCTACATGACAAGTCTCTAAACAAACACTTTAGATGATAAAGGACAGACGGCTGGTTTGCACAAGTGAGGCCAGCCATGCTCTAAAAAGGCTTTTACTCTGCAGACACTGAAACTTGTTGCTCCTGCTGCGTGACCCAACATTCTTTCTTTTGTGGCAATCACGTAACACTCAAATGATCCTGTTAATCTGCAGTGAAGATGCCAACCACTTGGTTTAGTGTCGGGAACATGTCCTCTCAGTCCAATGCAGACTACAAGACTTGCCCATGATTTCATCGTGAGCGTGAAACCCCATTTTTGATACTGGAATGAAGACTGGGTGAAGGGGCTGCTTCCAATAATTTTTGTAACTTTACTAAGCAAATAATCCGATAGTCATGCTTAAGTAGAGCGTTTGGGCGCCCCAAAGTCAACACGATGACAGATTGGAACAAAAAACGTCTTGAAGTGTGAGCAGCACAAAAATTCAGACATTTTGAAAAGTCCTGTAGTCTGCAAACATCTGTTGATCATTCTCTCAGGCCAACACAACTACAGTTTACTCCCTCCTCCATGGTGTAAACACCCTTGAGACATGTTAGCATGTGTTCTGTAAATGTTTCCTGCCAAAAGCTGCTGTCAGAATCCTTCCTGGACCTGTTTTGGAACACATCATGGAGTTTTCAATCCAACATAATGGGATCACCCTTTAAATACCCTTTCAAACAGCTACACTAAAAGGATGTGCGACCCGTTTCTTAGCCATCTCCCCGATCAACCTGGCTGCACTGCGTTAAGTAGACACCTGATTTGATGGTCAAGCTTTGTCAGATCGTCACAGCCTAAGCCTCAAGGGGATGAGCCACAAATCACCTGCTAAGACTCTTTAGAGACAGAGCTGAGGACCCAAATCCCCAAGTTTACCTTTCTTACCTGTTCTTAGTCCTCTTACTGCACACTCACACAGACCTGTGTCCTGAAAAGGCCAACTGGTAATCCAATCCAACACCTGCTGTAAGGACACCTGGTGTCCAGATTTACTGAGATGGCATTGCAAGGGCAAGGCCTGTTTTTTTACACCTTAGTTGCTTAGCTGTAGAGCTGAGGTTTTGTTGTATTCATTAGGTGATGAATGCAAATCAAGATGTAGCATAAGTAAGCATTATCTACAGGCTTAAATGACATGGCTTCACTTAAAGTTATTGGCCCCTTGGTGCTCTTCATGATTGATGTGCTGTTAAAGACCTAATTTGAGGTTCAAGGATGGAAAGTTTTTCTGGTGTCAATGTAACAAAGATCGAAGATATTTTTGAAAGGGCCATCTAGTCTCTGAATTTTTTACACTTCCTCTTTAACATTTTATTTTTGAGTAGCACTAAAACTAGAAAGTTTCCTTTCCCTTTTCATAACACATATTTTGTAAATGGCCTGACCTTTTTAAGCCAGCCATTTTTTTAAATTGACTCAAAAATCTCATCCTCAACTCAAATAGCTGTATATTGAATTGGAGTCTGTGATTGCGATGTGAAGCTTCACTAGGAAACTGTGAAGTCATTCAAGGTTTGAATTGCATTTCACTAAATGGTACAGTATACTGTAAATCCATCAAACCTTTGTATCTTACTTATTTTCTCTAGGAAGTGTATTTACAAAATGCTGTGACTGGAAATATAAATGCTGCTGTCGGTGAGCTTTGACTATACATACTCCCCTCCAATTGCCAGTACTGTGAGGATTCTTTCCCTACGCTAATATTTATATTTTGTGTTGTAGAATTAGAACAAATTAATTCATGAAGCATAGTAACACTGCCTTTTGAATTTGTAGTTTTCCCCTTGTGGCCTGACCTTTCACATTGACCTGAAGCAATAGGAACTGTTCACCTAGTCAAACTGTAGGGCCTCTGAATAGCAGTCATAATAACTACAAAGATAATAGTAATTTAATTGAACTTAACTTTATTTGTGTAGCACCTTTCATAAAAGAAATGCTGCACAAAGTGCCTCACCAATAAGGAAGGTAGACATAGAATGAACATGAACATTTGAGACTTATTAACATAAAAGAAAGTTTGTCGTCTTGTGCACAATTGAAAGGGCGTCTGAGGCCAGAACCAAACACAGACCCTCCCAATGTATTACTGATTACTACAGGTCTCGATTACACCTAAATAAGTGTTCCTCACCCACCTCACGACGTCTTCTATCGGGTCCTTTCTCCGTTCTCTACACTGGCTACCTGTAAGAGCTCGCATCCAGTTTAAGACTCTGGTGCTAGCCTACAGGGCAGTGAAAGGAACAGCTCCTTCCTATCTCCAGGCCATGGTCAAGCCTTACACCCTCGCCCGACCACTTCACTCTGCTGCCTTGGGGCGATTGGTTGCCCCGTCGCTCAGAGGTCCTGGCGGCCGATCAACCCGGTCACGGCTGTTTTCTGTCCTGGCCCCATAGTGGTGGAATGAACTTCCCACTGACGTCAGGACAGCGGAGTCACTGCCCATCTTTCGGCGCAGGCTGAAAACCCACCTCTGCAGGAAGTGCTACCCTGAGCCCTCCACTTAGCACTTATTGTTTTCATACTAGCTTGTTGCACTTATTGTATTCGTATTACTTATAGCACTAACTGTTTTTCTTGTTTCTGCACTGTACTTTGGCTCTGAGTTATGCTCTGCTTCATGCTCTTAGATGCTTGTTTGGAAAAGGAAATGTACTTATGACTTCTGGTGACTAGTAGTTCTTTTGATTACCAATGTTGATGCACTTATTGTAAGTCGCTTTGGATAAAAGCGTCTGCTAAATGACTGTAATGTAATGTAATGTGCACCTCGCTGCCAGTGTGTAGGTGGTTCAGAACACGCTACAGTCTCTGAGTCCAAATCTACCAACCACTGATCACAATGATAGAGATAAAACAAATAAAGTACCCATATTTGCAAAACACGGTTGATAAAATAAGTATTTTGGTAATTTGATACTTATTAAACAAAAACTTTGAAGGTGTGACAGTTGAGAAGCCTGAAATGTGTATAAGAGGTGGAAGAACGGAGGAGCTTTGGTCTAGCCAGTGAATCTAGTTTATTACAACACTGGCTGTTGGCTTTCACTGTCATGATAATGAGGCACAAGCTGTTTTCTTCAGGAGACAACTACAGATAGCAAATGGATGGCACATGAATTCAGCCTCACTGGGAACATATTCACGTGTTATTTTACTACACTGTATGTAACATTGTTAGGCATGTGCACAGTGAGAGCAGAGGAACCAGGTTGCACTCATCAGGATCTTGTTCTGTTTGATCCCATCATGAGCCTACCTGTGTAGAGCGTGCAAAATGACGAACTAAGTTGTCTTACGCCTCTCACCCAGCCTTTCTTTAGGTACTAAATCACCTTTAGCAGGATAGTTCCTCCTGCCCGTCAGCAGCGTGTGATCCCCGGTAAACCGTACTTATCAAACTAAATACTTGATCCGGACCAGGCCGGCAGCTAAAGATGAGGCTCTAAGGCGCCGGCTCAGAGCATTGTGATTTCAGACTTAATAGAGGACAAACATCTTAGCAGGATATTTGTGACTGCTCTGCACTGTTAAATCCCACCTTTTCTTGACCCGGCTGGATCGTTGCTTAACTGGCTCTTCTTCAGATGTTCTGTCTTCTTCTCAAAATACAGTGATATTGGTGTTTATATTAGGTCATGCAGTTTATCATTGGAAAACCCCATAGGGACTTATTCATGACCTCTGAGTAGTTCAAACATTCACAACATCAATTAACAAAGCTACAAGTAGGTCAAGTATTTAATTACAGCATTCTGTGTATTATGCCCTGCCTTGGAAAATCTGTTTTGCAAAATATATTTAATTTTAAAGATACCACTTAAAAAAGTGAAGAAGGTTTCATAAAGCTCTTTGGGTTGGTGTCAGTATCTCATCTAATTAAATCGATAGCTTAATATTCAGAAATTGCTTAATAAATATAGATACTGTGACATCTTGTCATCCATCAGAACAAATGCAGACCCTCTACCTCAGAGATTGAAATTCAACCTTCTTTGATTTAACACATTTCAGCCAGTAGAGGGTAGAGGTACTCCAAGAGGAGATCCTCCTTCTCCCAAGCCCCATTCTCTCAGTACATACCATTACCATGCAGTTCCACGTCTCCTCGACCTATTTGTACACTGTCTGTGTGTGTGTGTGTGTGTGTGTGTGTGTGTGTGTGTGTGTGTGTGTGTGTGTGTGTGTGTGTGTGTGTGTGTGTGTGTGTGGTGCGCATGATGTCATACCACCTTCTTGGGAGAACAGCAGGAGTCACTGTCACCCTCTGTGCACCAGTCTGTGTGAAATATCAGTCTGTTTGTCACCAACTGTTGAAATAATTAAGCGTCGCAAGTGAGAGATTGGTCTACTACCAGTGGGTGAACCAACTATTGTAATACCCTTCAGGTTAATAAATCTGAGGAACTTTCCTTTACCTTGTGGACTTTGGTAAATAGGGGCATGTACTTTGAAAGGACCCACTTAACCTCAATGAATGTGGTTGTTGTGGGGGTGGGGGGGGGTTAGTCTTTGTGTGTGCTTGCCTAGAAAGCCAGACATCAAATAGACTCCAGCTAGAGGTGAAAGAGGGCTGAGCGGGTTAAAAGAAATAATTAGGGTTCCTACTGGTGCATCTCAGAGCTCATGTGGTTGATGCCAAGGCAGGCATGTTATTGAGAGACTATTTTTGTTTTTTTTACAAGTTTTCCATCATTAGCATGAAGCTAGTCAACTATGCGTCACCAACATTTGACTCAAGGGCAGAAGGTCAGAATCCAGTGGTAATGTAAGTCATTTAAGTCTTACTGACAACAAATACAATGTTTCTGCTAATGCATTCACTTTGGAGCTTGCACTACATGTACTATACTCTATGTGTGTCAAAAAGGGACTCTTATTTACCCAATACATTAAAGGAAATAAACCAATTTGTTTAGCCAAGTGTACTTTTGCTTTTATGTTTAAAAGCAATAGCATTCACTCCTAATCTACCTTTCTTATTAAATAAATGTCAATGTCAAGTATTATTATTAATAATACTACTTGACATTGACATTTACCCTTTTATTACTCTTTCACCTCCAAATGTGATGTTGTTAACAGTATACAAGTAAAAGCCAAACAGTAAATAACAAGATAGGAAAGTCAGCAGGCAAAAAGCTGTTTAACTTGAGTTCAACTTACAGGTTACCAAAACCAGTTAACATGCTAGTGGATCAGCAATTACAAACCAGCCAAAACTTGTTCAAAACCCTCAGAACTATAATCTATTGGGAATTCCAGTTTCCAAAGATCCCAAATATGTCATAACATATATACACGTGTATATGATTGAATAGTGCAGCCATAAAAATGTCTCAAATCGCACACTTACCTGAAGCTCGGTTGATGAGCCGGTGCTAGTCAGCCACGGACATCACGCAGTATCTGCAGTAATTCAACTCTGATAAATAACCTAATGGTGGCTTCTATCTCACCACAGTATAGTGGAACTCATGTATAACTTGATAATGTATAATTTGTATTGTCCGGTTTTTCCCCGTTTCAATCGCAACTTGCTGCAGCTTCCTCACCCGCCATTTTCACAACTCAGAAATAGGTTGGTGGTCCCTCTCCTTCTGCTACGTAGCAAAGATGGCGACTGTTGAGGATGAGAGGTGTCCAGTGCACAAGTCTACTGTTTGAATGTGTTCCTGATTTGGTGCAAAAACAGCATTTTTTCAGAACATGGGTCAGTAGCTAGGTCAGGGTCAAAGGTTCAGTTTCTATAACAATATCAGTGGAGGCACTGCAATTAATTCTGACTCATCAGCCTGAGACACTATTGTTTACCAGTATTTGAACACTTGTATTTTCATGTTAACATGTCACACTGATAACTTGTCTGTGTTGTTAAATTGCAATCTGCCATCAAAACTTAAATACAATCTTTTAACCTTTTTTACCTTCTCATCTAATTATTGCTAAGAAAGAGCATACTTGTTCTTCCCAAAAATGCCAAACTATTCGTTTAATGAAAGTCAGATAGTGGTTAGATAATGAAGCAAAGTATGATGGACAATTTAATCACATTGTGATAGTTACTAAATTAATACAAATTAACTTTCTTATGGGGTACTTTTCTGGGGAAATAATTGTATCTTCCTTGTGTTGCCCCGACTATGAGATCAAATCTTTGAGTCCTGTGTTTCTTAAAAAATCTCCCTTTTCTCCTCTTTGTTAGGCTAGGCTAGCAGTTTCTTTCTGCTTCCTACATGAACATTCAGAGCCAAAGAACAGTTCCTGCAAAGTACAACAAGGCTGATAAATTGCAAACAATGCACAGCAGACAGATGTGAAAGTAGAGGCCTGGACCTGATCCAAAAGGAAAACCTACTCCAACCTGACATGCATAAAAAAGACAGACTCTATCCAAAAAAAGACCTAGCTCTGATGTCAATATTAGTATCAAATATGTCCAAGACATAGAAGAAATTGGGGGCATAACATTTTTATTTTTATTCACAGATAATTATAACAAGGCCTGTTTAATCTGGTGCACTTTGACAGCAAACTGAAGAGGTCTATCTGTGAAGAACTTTGTGCTCTTGTAACCAATTTGGTGCTTTTGTAAAGATTTAATCACAAACACAGTGGTTGTATAGATATGAATGGTGATGTCACTGAAAAAAAGTCTCACCCACAAAGCATGGTAACCTCATCCCGGGCCTAGACTGTCTTGGTAATTAATGGGAAACACTGAACTCTATAATGTAACAACAACGACCGGCAAATTATTATATACAACTGGAGCAAACAAGACGAGTGACGTGAAGACAGCACAGTGAGTGAGAGGCGCAGGGCTATGTGGGTACAGCAGCGATGTGTGCAGTCCGGTGTCAGCTGGCTGTCAGAGATAAGAGAGAGAGAGTGAGAAAGCACAGCTGGTTCCAGTGTGTCTTGAGTGCGAAGAATGATGTACTGATGTGTTGATGAATGATTGTTCACGAGTCCCAAATTTCAAGGACTCAAGTCAAGTCTCAAGTCACTGTGTGTGTAACTTAAGTGCCACTCCAGCATAGACTGTATATTTGAAGCCTTGAGTTTGGCATTTTGGTCATCGCCATCTTGGATTTTGTCCGTCACCAAAAGGGAAGTGACGTAGAGATGCCATATACCACTCAGGTAGAGACCTGTCAATCACAAGGTAGCCCACCATAAAGCTTACTCCTCTTTATGGTCTATTTGACTCTAAATAGACCATAGTTTAATAAATGAACATCATGCTGTATTGAAGAAGACTTGAAACTAGAGATTGAGACCATAAACTCATGTTTACAATGTTTACTGAGGGAATAAATCAAGAGAGAAGTAGAGTCATTTTCTCATAGACTTCTATACAACCAGAGGAGTCGCCTCCTCATGGACATTAAAGAGAATGCAAGTTTAAGGCACTTCTGCTTTGGCTTTACTTGTCAGAACCAGATGTTGCCGCCTGGACTCGAGTCCAAGTCACAGACTTGAGTCCCCAAGAGATCTTAGTCTAAGAGGGGGCAGCCCTACTTCTAGTTCAACGTACAGCCAGAATAGACTTCATATCTGAGAAACATCTTCCTAAAGGTATAAATGTCTATCAATTGAGTTCCAGGCTGTTTTGGTTGTTCGTCATCTTGTTTAGCTTTTCCTGCTCTGACATGCAGGTTGCAGTGGAGGTCTACTGGCAGGCTGTGTCTTTCCTTATAGAATGGATATCCTTCAAAAGGAATTATTTGTTCAGTCAGTCTGTTTATTTTTTTAGCGCTAACGCGAAAACAATGTTTACGGCTAGAGCGGAACCAAAGTTCACAAACCCGAATTCCACCCAGAAACTTTTAGCCGTACGTCAGTGGATTGGCGAGCAATCAGTTAAAACATGGTGAGGGCAAATAAACCGGCCGAGCTGGAAGAGCCTCTGCTGATTTCAGGTCAGCTACAAGAAAAACAGAGAGTTGACAGACGGTGTGTCTGTCATATTGTAGGGTATGTAAATGGTAACACATCGAACATGCTAACACGCATTCGGATCGACGGCATCACCCAAGTGTTTTTTTATCATTCTATTTACTTATCATTTTCAATTTCACAGCATAAGAGACGCTTTTCAGTTTTACAGCCTGTTGTGACTTGTTGCTTTTTTCTATGTTAGTACATCATTATACTGAATGATTTGAAATTTTCCTTATTTTCATAATGCAAATCGTTTAGCAAACCTTAATACTTCCGTACTAGTAAAATTGTCCATCAATTAGAGACATTGTCTTGTCACATGATTAAATATGAAAGTCACAAGCATTTTAGATTTTTTTGATTTGTAGATTCTGGTTGCCTTTAAATTTGTCAATTACAGATATTTGTGTTATATTTAGTCTAAAATATGGTTGGAAAATTTAAACAAGCACAGAAATAGTGTACTTTTTAAAGGTGACATTTTATTTCATGCTGTTCATGCATCGCTTGGTGCCTTAGCTGTGGATAAAGCAAGAAAGCTTAAAATTGTACCATATACGAGGAGCTTGTCCCTGGACCCCCTATCACTGCAAGCCTCTACTGCACAACCTGGACCGGTTAAAAAATAAAGAAAGTTACATTTTAAATTTTAAATAGGCTGTATGGAGTAAACTATGTTCAGATCATATTTCATATAACATTCAAATGGTAGTTTATGGACAAAATATTTCACATAGCCTGCTCTCAGTTATGTTTTGGAAACGCTGTGAACACACCCCAATGTCGAGTCACATGGTAGCACATTCAGTTTGGATGACTCAACATAACGTTGCTTCCTTCCCTGTTTCAAACAGTTTAATAATAACTTGGTTAACAAGTTTGGTTCAGTTGCTTAAGTTGACGCGCTTGTTAGCTTGTTTTGCCTGTGAAGGTTAAAGATTTGTGATTCAACTCTGGCTAGTAGCAATGGTTTCAAATGTGTCTTAAGAGACACACAGTGTGATAATGAATGGGAGCTCAAATCACTGGCTAAATACTGGCTGACAGTACTTTTTACTTTTCCAGCATTGTCTCTTCAAACCCAATCCTGCATTGTTACGGTTGCATGGACCATAACATGACATGAAATGTTGAACTTTTGAGGCCGTAGCTTCACAATAAAGTGAAGTGCTGTACATCTGCAGGTGTGTTTGCAGTGCTCTATGATCAGTTTGTCATCATTTCTAATTCATCCAAGTTATAGCCACAGACTGCACATAGAGAGGAACATACTAGTGTGTGGCCCTGTCTGTAATAGCAGCTAGATCATCACCAAAAATGTCCTGGTAAAGTTTGGGTGAAAAAAACAACAATCCATCCTTTAGGGCTACTTTGACTTAAAGAAAATATACGTTTGCTATTTTTAAAAATATCATACATTCATTCACATACAACTGTGTATGGGCCTAGTAATAAACCACATTTTGGCATAAAGGTTGTTGTGGTCAATCAGCTCTCAATCTCTTCAGATTGCTTCATGTTGATGTCTTAACACAAATCCTCAATTTTCTTACTCAGACGACACTAGAAAAATTATCATATCCTAAAATGCTATTGCAGGTAGGGGTTAACACTCACACTCACAAAATGAAATGTTCCTTAGTTTTGGTTTCACAAGCATTTCATGAAACCTTTCCGAACATTTTTCCTCCAAAACTCCTGATAATTTATAACCTGCTTAGAGGAGGCAGAGCATGCCATCTGTAATATTTCACTGTATTTCTCCACAATAGTGTGGCGTATCTGCATGCTTTACTTTGGTGTTGCTTGTGATACTAGTTTGGGTTTAATTTATCTTTGTATTGTTTCATTTGAAAATTGCTTCAAAGTCCAAAGACAACGTTGTGTACTGCATGTTCGTCTGTGCTCTGCTGACATTGTACCTCACTTCCAAAGAATGTGAGTTTTTCCAATATAAAATGTTTTTGTCCAACTAAAAGTAAATAATCTGTGCCCCTTTCCTCTCTTGTAATGATTTTTAGTTTTTACAGATGCTTTTATCCAAAGCCATTTTGAAATGTAGGGATCCTGTTTTATACAGCAGATTTAGCTTTGGTTTATACTGCTGCCAACCAGCTGTATGTTTGATCAAGGGACACAAACACAATTTAATGTCCTTCCACCAGAGCTTTGAACCCACAGCGTGCCCTTTTGGCCCAGCCCCAGAGCCTCCCACTCTTCTGAGCAGTGCCCACTGTTGGTAATCCATCTGTGAGTGTTGTGTTCATCTGGTTTTCCTGTACACAATTAATCATTTTTATGAAGGAGAAAAAGAAAGAATACTTGAAACACCTCAACATGTTCACTGTCCTTTACTTCTGTTAATGCACAATGTCACGCTGTGTTTGTGGCACATGGATGGTAATCTGATGTAAAACTCCAGCCTCTCCTCGTCCTTTCCATTTCAGATCTCTCTGCATGTGGATCAAATCAGAATTATCCGCTAATTGACAATTTACAGGGCTCGAGAAAATCCCTAATGGACTTGATATTAAATCCCCTTCAGATATTTAAAGTGTCTTTTTGGAGTGCCTTGCCGAAAAAAACAGGCTTTTCCTTTTTTACAAGACGGCCGAGTTAAGCCCGTCAGTGTGTCGGAATGGGCCAGCCAAGCCCAGGCGGCTGTTAGATGGGATTATGGGACGACAGTAGGGAAGGGCAGTGCGACGCAGGGGAGAGGGGAATGGCCAGATCTCCATTCAATGACTTCCAGATGGACCGCAGTCCCAGCTTCTCTCACTGGAGATACATACTCAGCTTGGTTAACTTGTGCTCCATAAGGGACTTAAACTTTGCTTCTTTATAATGAGATTGGCTGGGGTTTTATGTGGAAAGTTAGAAAACATAAATTTCAATATGCCTGCCGGGCCCTTTAATGCATTTTAAGGCTTCGACCAAAATAACTTGAACTATTAAACTGAAGTCTGGGATCTTTGGTGAAAACTTTTACTTTTCCTTTTAATGTCAAGAGTACCTCACTTTGAACTTTTACCGTTGTTTTGTCTTGTCACATATTTAAATATGAAAGAATTTTAGATTTTTTTAGATTTGTAGATTTTGGTTGCCGTTAAAGTTGTCAAAGATAATAGTTACAGATATTTGTGTTATCTTTATTCTTGTGTTTTTTTTGGGTACAGCGTTTCCAAACTGAAAAACTCGTTCAAACTTTGTCTGTGGTCTTTACAGATATGGTTGGACCCAGCAGCTGTTCAGTCCTGCTCTTTCATCACTATGAAAAGCTGAAGCTTACACGACAACAGAGTGAAGAGATCACAAATTGTCATAGATTTGTGTATATATGTGTATATATATATATATATATATATATATATATATATATATATATATATATATATATATATATTTTTTTTTTTTTTTTTTTGTGGCATTATTTTGTAACAGCCACATTTAGAATATGACCTATGTGTAAATGTGTGCACTGCGTTCTTCTGTTGTCAGTGTTCAAATAAATGGCTTCTCAAGAAAAAATGTTTTGGGACCTTTTAACTTTTTGGCAATTTTGCAAACCACACAGAGTCATTAGCGTTATATTTTCACATATTGCAAACATTGTCAATTTGGTTAATACAGAATGCTTGATTTAAACAACCCTACCAACCCTGTGTCTTGGAAATTATATTTAAATTCTACAAAGCAACAGTAAATACATTTGGAGAGAAATGTAATGCCCCCCAAAACTTTTATTATTATTTTTTAAGCACATGATGTTTATTTTTTATTTACATTTAAGCAAACCACAATCCTTCCTTAATCAAAGCATTTTGATTGTGTTGCCTAACCCTTCCCTTTCTGACCTCAGCTGTCAAAGTCCTGCACGTTGTACATGCACCCTCCACACTGACCATTTCCCTGTATGAGAGCGTAGCACTTCCTTCACTGGAAAAAACATTGCGAGTGAACATAATCCAGGCAGCAATTATATTTCCCTCAAACATAAGTAGTATATGAGCATAATCGCTAGGACACAGGGTTTCCATACCAGTGGTTGTTTTATCCTACTTTTATGTTTTATCCTACTTACTGCAAATCACATACTTTATATTTAAGCTAACCCTTTTGCAAAACACACTGATGTGTTTTAGATTTTTAGATGTAGTCATCATTCCAGGCAGCCATTGGTCTCCATTTGTTTCTGTACTTTGTCTATCCTCTTGAAATTTAACAAAGACAAAAAAATCAACCTTCACAAATAGTAATGTAGACTTCATGTTCCCTGTGAGGATTCACCCAACTCAAACTAGTGTCAAGACTCAGCCCATTGATTTTAATGCCATAGTGAAATCAATGAAAGCCAATCTAAACATTAAAAACCTCACAGCATTCATTTGAAAAGGGTCAGCAAAAAGGAAGACGGTACATATACAATTGCCAAAATTACTGGTATGGCCCTTTAAGCAAATCACTTTCAAGAACACTCGTGACCGAAACTACTTTGACAACTAAATATGGCTCAGGTTTTCAAGATAACCGGCTGGTGATTTGTTGATTTGAGTGACGCTCTCTGGGAAGAGCCTCCCTTCATGTGAAATACATCAACGGCTGAGAGAAGATAGAGAAAGAGGTGCTGACATGAACCAGGACCTAGCCATCAGCATAACTCATGATCTAATAAGAGCTCTGTGTGAGAGAAAGCAATGCCCTGTATGCTGATGTACTCGCCCTGCTGTCTCTACATTACTTTCAACAAATTTGCTTTACCTTTTTTGTTTGCAGACCTGTTCAGCATTTACTGATTGTAACTCAAGTGGATAGTATACTGTAAGTGCTTCTTCTTCTATTGGACAGCACCATGTAATGGCCAAGTAGTGGTTTTTATATAATTGTTTGGTACTGCAATATTAAATGGACTGTACTTGTATATCTCTTTTCTAGTCTTCCGACCACTCAAAGTGCTTTAACACTACATGTCATCATTCACCCATGCACACCCATTCATACACTGATGACAGGGGCTACCATGCAAGGTGCCACCTGCCCATCAGGACTATCTAAAATTCATAACACATTCACACACCGTAGGAACAGCTACGGGTGTAATTTGGGGTTAAGTGTCTTTCCCAAGGACACATCGACATGGACTAGCAGAGCCGGGAATCGAACCGCCGATCCTCTGATTGAAGGACGACCCTGCTGAGCCCCCACTGAGTCACAGTCGCCCCAGACTGTTGCCGTGGCTCAGAGATAGAGCGGGTCGTCGTCCAATCAGAGCGTCGACGGTTCGATCCTCAGGTCCATGGGCTTGCCAAATAGCTCCCGTAGGGTGTGTATGTGTGGGGTAAGAATCAGTTATGATCCTGCCATCAGAGTACAACTGGGTGAATGACATGTAGTGTTAAGCACTTTTAAGTGATCAGAAGACTAGCTATACAAGTACAAGTCCATTTACTATGAATTGCATTGTATTCCAACATTTCCGATATTTATCTCTGAACCACTAAATTTGTTCTAATCCATCTTACTACAGGAAAAGTTATGGGTTCACCAAAGTCAGTAGGATTAATCCTCTGGGCAAGATGGATATCGGACAACCTACGGGAGCACTTTGGGGCTAAGTGTCTTGCCCTAGGACAAGTTGACATGAACTAGCGGAGCCGGGGATTGAACCGTCGATCCTCTGATTGACTCGCTCTCACACTGACCACAGTCAAACATATACAATGCCAACTTTTTTTTTTGTGGGGACACGGTTGCAGTAAGAATTCCTTGACCAAAATACTTCTGGACCATGACGTCTGAAAAACAGAAATGTTTTTGAAGAAAAAATTAAGTGGCAACGATGTCACCGTAGAGTATTTTTAGCATTATAGGTTTATTTATTATTTAATTAGGAGAGAAGGTTGAATTGAAATGTTCAGCTTTGGCATGTTACTGTTTCCATGACTGCAGGCAAACAAATACTTCAAATGTGTGTGTATGTACTGCATGTTTGAATGTGTGTGTATGTACTGTATGTTTGAATGTGTGTGTATGTCCTGCATGTTTGAATGTGTTTGTATGTACTGTAAGTTTGAATGTGTGTGTATGTACTGTATGTTTGAATGTGTGTGTATGTCCTGCATGTTTGAATGTGTGTGTGTATGTACTGTATGTTTGAATGTGTGTGTATGTACTGTATGTTTGAATGTGTGTGTATGTACTGTATGTTTGAAAGTGTGCAAGAAAAAACCTTGCTAATCTTAGCTTGCAGTTTCCCGTGACATTTTCTCATATATCCATAAAACAAACAACAAATATCGATTATGAACCGTTTACACTTTGCGACATTAACAAAACAATTTAAGAATGGATTTTATTATAATCTCGTTTTAAAGTGAGTGTTATGTAATGTAGTACAATGGTGGTCTTGAATTAAATATAGCAAACAATTAGAGGTAAGAAAATGTTTATTTATCAGGTGTGCAAAAATGTCAATATATTCAAAAATATTAGAATGAAACATGAAATAAAGGGACAATGCACAAATGCATCAGGGATCACCATCATATCCTACAGGTTATCTTTCCTTGTCAATGCAAGTTCAAACTCTACTTAATGTAATGCTACCAAGAGCCTTTTCTTTCAGCTTTCCTGCCTGCTCAGGCTGTTTTCTACTTGCAGTCTTACATTTTTCCCCAAGTAAGTCATTTGGGAGTGGGATTTGTGTGCAGCTCTCTTTTCCAGTACTCACCATGGCTTAACAGTGGTTCTTTAAGCCCGCATCTGGTTGCTGTCCCGTTTCACTAAAATATAGTTCGGAGTCATGAGTTTGGACCATTGACAAACAACCACAAGTAGTATAGCTTTGTCTTAAGCAAATATCACGCAACTAGCATAGGCCTGTACAAGGTATTTGAATAAGACTTTTGCACTAACAACTCTCACAATGGATGTTTTTTTGGTGCATCTTTACCTTGATTGAATTACTCTGTATATGGTAAAAGACTGTAATTTAACTTTGTGTATTAGATTCTTAGTCTATGCACTTTTCAGTCCGTTATATTCTGACATGATCACTTGGACTCAATACACATCTACCCTATACATCAAGGAGTAGCAAATCTCATTTTGGCACATATGACTAATTAGGACTCAAAGCTGTGATAACTTTTTAGTTAGTTAACTTTTTTAGCTCCGCCTACTTCACAAGGCTGGTGGTGTTGTATATTTTTCTTATTGTCAACAAATGCCATGAAAATACCCAAACTACCAATGTATTGATCTTCCATATCAATAAGCAACACCGATGTACAGGTTTACGTGTTTCTTTATCAGGACAAACACGGCCACTGTAATTTGTTTTGAGTCAACCCTACTGCCAGATATACTAACCAGCTCATCAAATGTATATTCTAGTCAGTCCACTCACACAGACTAGGTCATCAAGGGTTGACATTTGTGTATTTGTCGTTGAGGCTCTGATCTCATCCCCCACAGTTGAAGTACCAAGCGCTGCGTAGCTTACAGCTCCCTCTGATAGACTTTGAAATGTTGCTCAAACCTGCACTTTGCATTTGAGTGTTGAAAAACCACCCTATCTGTACACTTGCTACAATATGCATAAGTAAAGGGTCGGCCGCTGTTCACCACACAGTATTGTATGTAATAGTGCTTCAGTGAGAATTCGTGGATATAAATGGCTTTGGCAATGATCATGGCTGTGGTTCATTATCATTGCTTGGCATCAGCAGCCCACAGTGGGGTGTTGAACCTTGATTAATTTGAGACTTGTACATTGGACAAAACTGGTTCCTCTAGTGGTCCATGTTAGCTATCAGTCCAGTGAGTCCCAGCGCTACTCAGCCCCACTTGGTACTGATAGGATGGATCCCGGAGAGATAGAGTGCCTTGTGTTGGATAGGCTGAGAAATCTCTGTGAGGCCGGAGTGGAGACCCTGGTTTCTTGTGGTACAGAGTTGGATGGCCTGACCTTTCTCTGGATCCTGAAACGGCTGGAGAGCAAGATGAAGAGGAGGATGAAGGAGGTATAACGGGCAGACCTCGCTGAACCGTAGCTGAGTTGTAGACACCCAACTCAGCCTGTGGTCGAGATGCCATGGATGATGTGGGGTGCGGTACAACCGGCGTGACTGTGGCAGCGTTGGTAAAGTGAGCAGTAAAGGGCTGGTACGGGACACCTTCCACGCTATAGCGAGGGTAGGGCATTGTAGCCCACATGTTGCAATTTATTGAAGAGGAGTTGGTCAGGTCATCTGTGTCCCCTACCCCTGATCCAGACTCTGTCTCAATACTACCGTACATACAAGCTTCTCTAGAGGTGATTGCCTCGGTGCAGTACGGATGAGACATCAAGGGTGACTCATAAGAGGTAGCTGAACGAAAGTAATGCTCCTCTGAGACCACAGACGATGTCTCCAAATATGGCCGCTTACATCCAAGCTCTAGGTGTCGAGCATTATCTGCAAATGGATATAGTTAACAGCATATTTTATTTTAACCAGGCAGTACTTAATGGGCACATCTGATTCTGTACAATAGCTAAAAGAACAGCAGCTAAGAACATACCTCTGTGTTTGAAGCAGTGGTACAGAAGGCTGGGATCTCTGCTCTGAGGGAAGTGGTTCGAGATAGGATCTTGGGGGTCTGAGTTAGGCAAAGGAACCCCAGTCTCATACTGATAAGAGGATAGGACTTGAGGGTGCCCTGTGAGAACTCCTGCTCCGAGCTTCCCTGCTAGGTGGCTATGCGAGGAGATGAGCCTCTGGCGAACCATGTTCTTTGAAATCACTGGGTATTCTTTCCTGTACAATAAGCAGCAACAGAAGAGAAAAGGAATCAGGCTGCCAGGGGAGGTATCATTTTTGTTTTAACCAAAAACAATCTCCTAAAGAACTGATGTTAATGAGAGACTTCCTGTGTGCTAACTGGTCCTACAGGACCTGTCTTATTTTCCTGGTTCCTTTTTGTGTAAACATACCCCTGTAGTCTTGAAACACGTAGATCTCCTTCTTCACTACCCCGGAATCCTTTGGCAAATGGATTGTTTTCTATCTTTAGCTGAGTGATCTAGGAAAATTATATTTAATTTAAGATTTCATTCTATTTGGTATCAACCAAAGCATAGGTGAAGCAATTACAGCAAGGTTCTTTGCTGTTATGAATGGGAAAGCTGACATCACCCATGCACCCCTACGCACACTTTAACAGTTAGATTTAAAAAATCTACACCTAGAAACATGTACTACCATTTAAATTCTTATAGTTAGTTAAACGTGATTCACCTTCTAATAGAAAAATGATTGCGTGTAATCCCCTTTCATCAATAAAAGGAATAGCTGACACCAACAAATGTTACTTTTGTATTGGTAAAACTAGGGATATTGCATACATTTTATTTTATAGTTGCTTTACCTTGTGGTTCTGATAAGAGGTTACAGAAATGAAGGCTGTCTCGTGAAAGGCATGAGTACAGTAGGCAGTGTTCTTGGATCCAAAGGCGTTGTTTTCGTCAGCTTTGACTATGTGTAGTCTAGGCTGGTACTTGTGCATAGAGTTCAGGATGATCTAGGAAGGTGAAGAGAAGATAACACGTTTCATTTTGAACTTTTAAAAGCAACGGTCTATTAACAGCCACTATCGTGTAGTACACATTTGTTTTTCACCACTAGCTTGCAAAGACAATGACAATGTTAACTGGCTTAAAGTGTAAATAAACACTAAATTCCATAGTTGACGTTTTACAGTCGCTGATGTATTAACAGTGTAATGACAACAAGAGAAGATCTGCTAAACAACTATGGTATGCTTTGGCAGGTTGGGACACTCCACATTATATTGTTCTCATTCTCTCCAGAATATCCAGTCAACATTGTTTCCATACAGCAACATAGGCTGTGATTTACAATAGGCCCCTTATTCATTTGGTAGTGAATGACTATACAGTGAATGAGATCATAACCATTGATTCAATGAACATTGAGACTCCGATATGAGTTAATAACCTGGGACAGAATTATAAAGCTCATGATAATGATGACAATTCATCAACACATTTCCCTTGAGGTTAGAGGCTATGTACATAGTGTAAAAGTCATGAAAAATTAACTGCACAATATCCCATTATTACTTAAATGAGTTGCTCTAGTCCTAGTGATTAGTGTTCAGTATTAACTTGTCTTAGCAGGTTAAGCACAGGTGTAACAATGATGATTGCCCAATTCTGTTTGAGTGACTCGGTAAGCCTGCCGAGTAAGCAAGCACAACTCTGTCTCCAGCAAAATCACCTTCCCATACAACTAAACTGCATTCTCAATGACGTTTCGAGGGAAACTGATATTCTATCGGATTACGGTCACAGTTTTAAACACGTGATTAACAATGTCAATTGAAACAAAATAGAAAATACATTTCCCTCGAAAAATAAGTTTTGTTGTAGGCCTTGGAACTGGAACACTTACATGAAATGCAGATATCATTAATGTTAATAATTGACCCTTAGCTTTTTCGTGATATGACATTTGAAAATGACTGCCACTAAAAAGGTCACTTCATAAGTAAGTACAATGTACACAAAGATTCCATCTTTGTAAAATAAACTATAAAGATTAAAAATGTTTATACTGTACTTTATTAGTATGAAGCATGGAAATGGCATGTTGCCCCAATGTCTGCCCTTAGTATAAACTCTCACCGATTTTAACAAACAATAATTAAATGTGTAAAAATGTACCTCACATCAGCTCTCATAAGTAACCATATTGTATGCCAATTTTAGTAAATGCTCACTACTTTTTACCCTCATTACATGTGTATCATAGAACCATAACACAATAGATGTTTATTCAGTGTGAAAATCACACAGTCATTAATCTAAAATTCAGTAAACTGCATAATTGCAGATTTACAAGCATGCATGATGCCGTTAAAGGCTCTATATACAGAACCACTAGTTGTTGCCCCCCCCCCCCCCCCCCCCCCCCCCCCCCCCCCCCCCCCCATTTGTGTCCCAAGTCTTTGCTGTGTGTTCAAGTTCAACTTGCTAGCCAAGACACAGGTGAAGTGACTGAAGAGTGGGCCTTCTTCTCCGCTAGGTCTTTGATTTTGGTTTGTTGTGTCTGGGCCTTTAGTCTCTTTAAATGCGGGGAGGGCCAACAGTTTCAAAGGGAGGTACTCACATGCACACACAGCCGGCCTGACTACCAAAAATGAGAGAAGCTCAGATTACAACACACAGAGAGTGTGACTTCATTCTATGCTCAGGACACTTTATCTTACAACAGTTGTTTGCTGCTGTATTAATGTTCTAAATCTCATTGGCAAGTGCTTAAAGGAGCTATATATGTCACTTTTGGTAACACAATCTGTGAGCTGGTGAACACTGCACCTTGTGTTTTTTACATTGCATTGTGGGAATTTTATTGGCAGCTCAACAACTTCCAGTGCACTTGAACTATGTTGAAATAGGGACATTCCTGTCTACTTGTCTGACACCTTAAACCATGCCATAAGATCAGACTATTTGCAATGAGTGTGTTTATGGCTTTCTTTGATATTATGGTTAGCATTGTATTGTATGCCTGTTACCACCATCCATTCCCTGCCAAATTCCCCACTGTGATCAAGTCCTTCGTGTGCAAAGTTGTTAGATTGGAATTGGTTCGATGCATTTTTCATCTCCATCACACTTAATCTGGAATCTAAATGTGTTGTGTGTTAGTATAGCAGGTAGCATGTGCTGAGCGTGCATAGTGTTTAGGTTGATTGGGTGGCTGCAGGTCGGCTCACTCGCATCAGTCCGCTCACCGCAGCCGATTGCTGTGCCCAGCGAAGCGTTAGCAACAGTAAGGCAGGGTCATCCCTAGTCCAGCTCCGTCAGTGCTGATAAGCATCAAGCACTACACTTCGGCTCCCCTCCTCATTTGCCAGACACTCTCCCAAGGAGCCCTGTCCTCCAGGGGTCTCTCAAAGAGAGGCAAAGGTTGAACAGGGCACAGGGTGCTAGGCTCAGGTTGAACACCGACTGGCCCTGTGCTCACATGCTCCTGTTGCTGAGGCAGGCTGGGGAGACACAGATAAGCTATTGGCTGGTTCACAAGAGGCTCTCGGTTGACCTTTGTCTGCTCTGCTGTCTGGCTGTTGTTTGAGGGTGATACTGGAGACTCCTGAGTGACTGTCTAAAGGGAGTGATCAGGGAAGCCTTCCTCAGATCAGTGAAGAGCTAAAGAAGGTATTTGCTTTCATCTTCCTTAATATCCATGATATGGAAATGTGCTTGTGAAGACTTCTTGAAGCACAATAAGTATTATTTTATTACCATAACATGTAATGACCCAACCTTATCGCCAGACTACTTTATGTGATGGGATCCAACTTCCAGTCTACACATCCATCCACCACCCCAACCTCCACAACCTTAGCTTGCACATTCCCGCATTAAAGTCATAATACTTCCCTGCATTAGTACTGACGGTTGGCAATGTACATAAATTGTGAAGGGTGGTTTTGTCCATTATGGACGAAATTCTTTGGGGTACTAGGCTGAATAACCATAGAACATGAAGAAGAAGAGTGTGAATTACAGTTGAATTAGTCATTTCTTACACATTCAGTAATGTGTATAATTAGTACTGAATGGGAGTTCCTTCACTCCACAGTGAGAAGCCCTGCCCTACTACACACCTCTCGATCTTGGCGTCATCTGGGCTCTGCCTGGCCTCAAACTCGCTCTGTCCTCATTACTCGCCCTTATCACTGGCCAGGCACTCAACTCGATCTGACAGCAGGCCCCGCCACGACTCTGAGAGGTTATGAACCTAATGAGCTCGCCCATTGATGGGATGGCTTCAGACAAGCTATCCCAGAGTTCCCCTGGGGAGCACTGCCACAGTCGTACTCTTCACCTCACTACGCAGCCTCTGCCTCCTCAGTTTCTTTCATGCTTCCTTTCAGAAATCTGAAAAAAAACTACACCTTTTTGCAGTTTGCACATGTATCATATAAAAAATATGTATATTTCTTCTCACATTAGGTGGTATTTTTGGCGAAACAGAGTTCCCTCCAGTCATGAAATTTCAGCAATATATTAGAGTTTTGGAGGTGTATTCCAGACAGGTAAAGCTGAAATTAATAAATTGCCTTGGGAGCACAAGGAATTTAAGAAATAAATAAGTGTTTCACAACTGCTTTGACTTCACGCCTATAGCTCTATAATCTAAAAAGGTTACACCTGTTTCACCCTGTTTACTGTATTTGTTTGATTAGTAGGCTTTTTTTTTTTAACTGTATTTTACAGGGCAGATCGTCTTCACTTCACTCATCACTTGCACTCTTGCAAAGACCGTCAACTTGAATAGGACTTGATTTGCTCTGGTATTTTTCTTGCTTTTAGCCACACTAGCACGAGGAATGGCAATGTAGGTCTTAAGCTCGGTCCACCACTTTGGTCCAGACTGAAAGATCTCAACAACCATTGGATGGATTGCCCTTGCAATTTGGTACCGATATCCATCTTGCCCAGAGGAATAATCCTACTGACTTTGGTGAACCCATAACTTTTCCTGTAGTACTACCAGCAGGTTAAACATTTCACTTATACGGTGAAATATCTCTACATCTACAAGATGGATTAGAACAAATTTAGTGATTCAGAGATAAATATCAGAACTGTTGGAATACAATGCAATTCATAGTAAATGGACTTGTACTTGTATAGCTAGTCTTCTGATCACTTAAAAGTGCTTAACACTACATGTCATTCACCCAGTTGTACTCTGATGGCAGGATCATAACTGATTCTTACCCCACACATACACACCCTACGGGAGCTATTTGGCAAGCCCATGGACCTGAGGATCGAACCGTCGACGCTCTGATTGGACGACGACCCGCTCTACCTCTAAGCCACAGCAACACCGTGTTTCAACACTGTGGCTCAGTAGGGGCTCAGCAGGGTCTCAGCAGGGTCGCAGCAGGGTCGTCCTTCAATCAGAAGATCGGCAGTTTGATCCCCGGCTCCGCTAGTCCATGTCGATGTGTCCTTGGGCAAGACACTTAACACTTAACTTAGATAGTCCTGATGGGCAGGTGGCACCTTGCATGGTAGCCCTGCAATGGGTCTGAATGGGTGAATGATAACATGTAATGTTAAATCACTTTTAGTGGTCGGAAGACAGACCATTTACCATTTTACCATTTGTATACTTGTGTTAACAACTGTTGCTTTATTCTCAGATCTTCATAATTAAATTGGTGGGTAAAATGTTAAAACTATTGGGATAATCCAGTCGATTTTGTAATATAATTAACCCTTTCTTTAAATAGGTCTTGAGTTATAGAAATTACTAATATACTCTGCAGGTACTCACATGCCCAAAAGGGTCCAGGTGATTGTTTGTTAGCTTGAGCTTCTGAAAGGACACCAGTTGCCTCATCCAGTGAGCTCCTGTGGCAGGGGAATCAGGGTGCACATAGAGTCTGCCTGGCATTGCTGGCTCAGCTTTGCCAGCCACCATCCTAAAAACAGAGGGAGAAATGTGCAGAAGCTGTGATAAGAAAAAATAAACAAATGTAATATTGTTTTCAGCTGTTTACAAGAGCTAATGCTATTCAACATTTAAAGAAGACATCTCAGTTAATCTAACATGGCTCACTAAAAATATTTGTCCGTGTCGCAACATGAATCAAGTCTCCTTTACCATAACGTGGCAATAAAGAGGCGTACAACACTACTGCTCTCAACCCTCACAGTATTTAATCCCTTAGACTTGAAGGAGGTGGCCTCTGCTAATACATCATTACTAATTATGCTTCTCCAAGGTGTCGCTGAGAAACACCAGAACCCACATTCTGCAGGCCATGCCACAAGATCAGAAACAAAAGTCTTTTGCATTCATTTCAGCTTCTACATGCAAAACTTTTTGTCCACCTTTGTAAAGTGGGAGTGCCAGTTCTAATGTCATACTGATGAATGGAGGGCTGCAATGTCATTGCCTCCAGAGACAGGGTCAATTTAAGAAATACTGTGTTCGGTCCACCAGCTTTTTCTCTTTGACTAGTGTTTCAATTGCCTCACAATACTGACAATACCTTGACCATAGTTTTTTTTATCATCATCATAATCTATCCCTAATGTTAACCATACAGTAGTTGCCATGCTCAGATGTTGTAGATATCAAGAATTTAGAAAATCGTACAAAACGTTATAATTGATTGTAATCCAGTTAACGTTTTTGTCTGGCGATAATGGTTAGCAAGTAACATGGCAGCTCAAGGTTTCTGTCTGTGTAAGTTGACTACCCGCCGGGCCTCAGCATTTGTTATATAAGTAGCTACAATCAGCTAAGCTGCTGAGAAAGGCTGTAGTTGTAGGCCACGGGGCAACCTTCAACAATAATCATCCATGGCTTTGCATTTGGAAACTTACCACTTGTTATCACAGAACTTGTAGCGATGGTCATCAGCTGGGACAATGTCAATAAGTAGGATGTATTTGGTTTTGGGGTTCATCCCAGTTACTTTAACCTTGTAGCTGGGGAACATCCTCCTGTTGAAAAATGTAAAGGAAAGGTGTCAGAAATGCTCTTATTTGGCTTTCGTATGAACGCAATACTTGATTTTGACTTAAGTTCTTATTCCTAAACAGAAATCTGTGTGATTGGAACCTTTCAGAAGGATTTGATCAAAATGCGTATACATGATTGTGAGTTTCCATAAACAAAAATTCAAAAGAATCTCTGTTCATATGCAACCAATTTCAGGGATTAATAAAACTTTTCATTCCTCAAAGGACCTATACGTTTCACTCTGCAACAATCGTTGAAAGCATTGGGTCGGAAGTTAAAAGCAGTTGTGTGTAGGATGAGTGTAGTATCCTCACTGATGATCTGATTTGCTCAGTTGTTCAGCGATTGGGATGAGGAAGGATCCATAGATATCGTGGGACTGAGAGAAGAGTAGGGAAAAAGCTGCCTTCTCTGAAACCTAAAATCACCTTGACCGGAAGATAAAGTGGATGAAACCTACTTCTTCAAAAAATAACCCCACCTAGCACATGATGGAAAAAAAGCTTGGAAGATAATTTTCTTGATGTTGTCCTTACTGTCAAAATCAAAACCTGGTAATGATTTGTTTCCTTGCAGGTATTTATTTGGGAGGAGACTGAAATCCTCTCATACTTCTGATACTGAGAGGCCATAAAAAATATGTGAACATGCTCTATCTTTCATCTTTTAAATGCCTCCAGACTACAAGACAGAATATGTTAATACAGCACTCAAAGCCATAAAACACATGAAGGGAGCTACCTTTCCTGACCTCTTCTGGGAACCAAAAACTTTTTTACCCCATCTTCGCCAAAGGAAATTTTGCAAAGGGCTCAGCGCCCCTTATAAAGTCCTAAGTGGTTTTTAATGGTACCAGAGATCGGACAGTAGTTTAGATAGCCGTCTCGTCATTGCACAAGAGGCTACGGTCAAAAAGCAGTTTATGTCAGTGGTGCACATGGCAACGAGTTCAAACATTGGAAGACTCTCATGAAAGGCTTTACATGCTTTCTGGGAGAATAGTGTAGCATCAAAACCCCTATATACATACTTACTGATTGGTGCAAATGCTCTTCTTCAAAAGGACCATAGTGCCTGACACCATCTGATCATGTTACTGTAAATACTCTCTCACGTAAGAAAGAAAGGAGGGGGATTGAGGGCCGGTAATTTAAATCTCTCTCCCAGGCTTCAAATCCAATCAGTAGGAGAGATCAGTCCCGGTATCATCCTCACTGAAAGACAGGTTAATCTTAGAGGAACATTCAAAGCAGACCTCTTCTCTTCTCTGGCTCCCCTCATACCATACTAGAGCAGCCTAGAGCAGACGGAGGCCTGTGTCAACACATGTGGCCCTCGGGTTTGTGTAATATGGCCATAACTATCTAGAGAGGGGCTCTGCTGCTCACTCTTCAGCTGTCCAGCCGGACAGATAAACCTGATGCCCCACGATCGTACACACAAATGAATGTTGTCAAGTCAAAATGTGTCTTACATAGAAATACTAACTAAGCTTGGTTCCAGAATCAAATACGCTCTTAAGGTCTTAGTATGCTTCTGTGGGGGGGGGGGTTTGGTTTAAAAATAGTTGGACTGTCACTTTTTCCCTTAAGTGATTTGAATGCAGCCCACATACCCTAATCCTAAATCCACCAACCAGACGCTGATCTTAACCCTTTACTGTTAAAAGCCTTGTTAATTGTTTTTGCTTCAGAGGTGGGTGAACAAGAACAAGTGTTTTATAGTTTTTGGTTAAAAACCCAAGAACTGTCACTCTTTACCAAAATAAATCCATAACATGTAATTCACTCTAACTGATTTAGGCAAATCCTAAACCGAAAAACAATTGTTGTAAAATGAATGAATGTGGTTTCATCCATTCGCTGTACCTCCACTGCCTCACTTAGATGAAGTTTCTTTTTTTACAATGTCAGTGCACAGCCTTAATACACATTTTAAAAATAAAATAAAACAAAAACAAAAATAAAATCTTGAATAAAAAATCACAGCAGTAAAAAATTGTGTGGGAGAATGAAATGTAATTGGGTGTTTGTCTTGTTCCTGCAGTAGCACAACTGTTGTAGTCCAGGGTTCAGAAATATGATGGCATATTGAAAGAGATGATAGAAATTTGTCAACCATTTGACTTTTTGCCAATCCGTGGATACTGGTGTAGCTTCTCTTTAACATCTCTAGTTATATTGGGCCACATGTTGCAATTTGGAATTGCAGGATAAATGATTTCTTAGTTGAATAGTACAATATAATATGTTGTTATTGGGATATAACATGCATTTCAATTGTATCTGTATTGACCACTCTTACTGTAGTCTATATGTAGCTGTTCTCAGGCTAAATGACTTTCACCGTAGTCCTGTCGTTTAGCTGTCTATAATGTTTCATACATGTGACGAAGAACGGTTTTGCATATCTGCTACATCTATAAAAAAAATCAAAGGTATTGCAACTCTAGTCAAGTGATTTTCAAAGGCAGACAACATGAAGGCGTGCGTATACATACGGTGGTGTGACTAAGTGAGTGAGTTTAAGAGGAGCATGAGAAATGGAAGTCGGAGAGTGTGTGTATGATATCAGTGTCAGGGCGTGTGTGTGTGTTTCTGTGCCCAGCCAGCTGTTTCTCTTAACAATCCCACATGTTTAGGCCCTCCAGTGATCCATTCCCTCTCTGGGAATCTCCAGTACCACGGCAAGATCAAAAGGAGTGTTGGGGGGGATGATGAAGCGCCACAACCTAGTAGACTCGGCCTATTGTGGGCGCCGGATTCCTCTTATCAACCCGCCGCTGCTCTCTTGACGGGCTGTGTACAAAGAGGGAGAGTGAGGGAAGAGCTGCACTGGGTGCTTTGAAGAGGGAGGATTACGCCTGGACAATGACACTCACAATAACAAGTCTACTAGTCTCGGCTAGGTGCTGCATGGGAGTGGACTGAGCGGGTTTCATCTCAGAGTGTCGGGGAAATGTAGGATCCCCTGCATGACGGCCTGGCTGCTCTGCATCTGTACCTCCTCCCCTGCCACCTCTGAACTGACCCCCCTCACATGTCACAACTGTGGGTCCCTTTAAATCTAATTATCATTTATATATATTACAATATTATAATATATATTGTATAATAATATTGGTATCTGTGATCATACACTGCAGTATTATTTGGTTTTGGATCAAAACCAAGATTTGAGGAGAATATCTTTGAGCTCTATATACAGTGACAAATATTTCCATTGCTTGCTCTGACATGTTGTACTTCTGACCACTGTGCACCTGAAAAAGAGCTTACCAACCGAAAAGTGTGTAATGTGTCATTATGGCAACCTGGTAAGCGTGGACTAATAGGCCACCAATGTTGGCTGCATCATAACCACATATTTAACTGCAGTTTTAATATCGAGATTTCTATGTTTTATCCCTTTTCTGATGTTTTTTGTTTTTTTTAAACAAATACCAAAATGTAGTCAACACTTTGTTTTTTATGCACTGAAAACTAAAAAAATGTACAATTGACGTATAGAAATGAACAACTCTTGGCACCAACTGTGGAAACCACTGTGTTAGAGCCAAGGAACCCAAAGCCACACAATATCCCCTGAAATTGAAACAGTACTTCATCCCTCAGTGGTGAGCTAACAGTTTGCCTTTAGATTGGTACCATCCAATAACATTGTGGTGCTGTAAAGACTTGTGCACTTATGTTTAATAATAATAATAATAATAATAATAATAATAATACATTTTATTTATCGAGCGCTTTTCATAGTACTCAAAGACACTTTACATTAAAATCATCATATATAAAAGCTATACACTAAAAAAACATAAAACACACAATAATGGTCAAATTAAAAGCATTTACCCAATGTCTGTACCGTTACACTCCCTCGCACAGCCTTTCTATATTTAAATACACTTGCCACTTTTACAATATACTTATTTTAAAGTACTGTTTGTTTGTCACCATATTTTATTGTACATTTTAATATTTTCTATTTTTAAATTATGTTTTGATTATTATTATGTTCATTGTTTATTGTTATGCACCATTCACCAAGTCAAATTCCTTGTATGTGTAACGTACATGGCAATAAACGGTTCTGATTCTAATTCAAGGTGGAGCTTTCAATTCTAATATGATGCTGGAAACTTTAATGAATAACAATGCATCATAATTTAAAAGTTATATCTTTGTCAAATCTGAATCTGGAACATAACCAGTAGCATTTCCTGTCAGGTAATGGGATTAGTACAATATTGTCCTCTGAAGCACAAGCACACAGTAAGGTGTATACAGTTGAGTTACATATTTTGTAAGTGCTTTGGGGCCTATTGTAAGTTATTTTGGGGTACAATGAGTTAGAATAGTGACACATCTAAAACATAAATCTATAGCTGTTTGGGGCCCTTTTATTTGGGGGCCCCCGGCAGTTGTCCACCTTGCCTAAAGTAAAGTCTGCCGCTGGAGTTTATTTCACTGGTGCTTCTGACTGCGAGTAGCTGTGACTCGGGTGTGTGACGAAGCTACTGTGTGTCATGACAGGTGTGTTGCCGAGGATCAAAGGAAGTGCAGCGTTGAGTGTGAAGTTGTTTTTATGAGCGGTTCTCCAGAAAGCTGCTTTAAGTAAAATTATTCGACCCATTCTGAACAGGAATGTTTCGAAACACTGCTGAAAATCTAAAACAGAAGTAATCCCTTCTGTTAGCAGGTTAATGTGACAGGCAATTTATTACGCAAAGTTTAAAAGGATACACTTAACATTTTGACGTGGCATTGAAATGTCAATTTCAACCCTCACTGTCACAGTCCTGCTCACATCAGAGTTAACACCCTTCAGATCCACAGAACACACTGACTCCTTTCCCCTTGACCCGTCTTTACAATCTGGGTCTTATTGTAATTTTACTAAGATACTGAATGTAACACGTTGTCATTGTTGCTAGCCACAGCTGCACAGTGGAATGTACAGGACAACTGGACCCGAGATCAGAACGTTTTTCAGTTATCTAAACCTGTGTTTTTGAACATCGAAGTGGGGGTCAGGACCCCTGAAGAGGTTACCAAATAAATGGTAAACTCTCCAAAATGATTAACAGGATAGAAAAGAGGATACATTTCTGCCACAAAATCATTTTTGTAGCACTTTCCATTGCAGCTCGGTAATAACAAAAGTGGGGTAATAATTTAATAATAAAGAGGTAATAATTAAGTAATACTATGTAATTACCGAGGTTTTAACCAGGTAACAGCTTTGAATTTACAATGGGTAAATATGGGTAGTATTAGAATTAGATGTATGTAACAGGGTAATAAGTGTAATCATATCATTTGTACAGTATAGCCTGAAACAAAAGGGAATGTTTGGTACGTACTGTAGGAAGAATGGATTTCAGCATTATAATATGATACCAATTTTGACTTCCAAGAATTTTCACGTGATATTTAAAATATTATGCAGGCAAAAACATCAACCTATATTACCTCATTATTATCAGTTTATTACCACATTAATTACATCTACCCAAATATTGCACTTACATCACCATTTTATTGTTAGCAGGTCACCATATTGTTAGTGAAATATGACTATATTATTTCTAAATAGTTGTGGCTATCTTTAAATATGTTTCCCCATTATTAAGCTTAGTTTTTTTGTCCCCTTATTACCCTGTTTTATACATTTCAGTCTGCTAGCACTCAGATATACCCATTGTGAATGCTGCTACCATGTTATTAATGTAAAGAGATACAATACTCTCCTCTGATTTTATTTTGATCTTTGCTTTTTCTGGTGAAATACTAGAAAGGTGTACTTTAACGGGCTTCAAAAATCAAATGAAACCATTGAAGAAGGAAAAAAATCAGCTCATCTAACGACGTACAGCACAAAGACAAACCCAGCCTATGGTTAAACGGACATTGCTTTGTTTGAATATGCTTATTCGAGATGGTAAACATTATACCTGCAATACATCAGCATGTTAACATTGTCATTGGCAGCACTGACTAGTGGTAGCATTTACCTCGAAGCGCTGCTGTGCCTCAGTTCAGCTTCTGGCTGTAGGTCCTTGTTTGATTTATGATTTGAAGGCTTGGCTGACTATGGCTCGCTTCTCCCCAGATATTTTGTTCCTTATCAAGCAGAACACATTTTTGTCATTATTTTATCTGGGCTAGTTTGTGATGCTATCAAATAAATAATTAAATCTCTTAAATAATTTGGCTTCTGTTTCATGATTTAACATCTGACTCTGATTACTAGACAAATCTGTCACTGTTGCCCTGATTGGACAGAATCAAACAGATTAGACTTTCAGAAGTTATTACTTACTCTAAGATAATTGGAGCCTGGTTTAGATTATTTATTTTGTTACCATTTCTTGTCTGCTTTGTGATTAATATTTGAAACATTTTTGGTGAATCACTGGAAATTAATTATTATATTTATATGCTATGATTGACAGAATGATCTGCTCAAATGTCAGATTTAATGCAACATTACTGTGTTTCACTGGGCGACGACAACATTCACATTTCAACATGACCAAGTGCGTTCTGCCATGCTAACATAGCTTGAATGCACTACTCATAACATACTTGAATAATTCAGTGTGGTGTTGATATCATTTAGTGCGAGTTCATCTTCAGAGCTTCTGCTTCTGGAGGACGGAGCCCATATTGGTGTGACCATGTCTGCTGCAGACTAACAGTACTGGAGGTAAACCCAGACAGGTTTCCCAGCACAGCTGCACAGCTGAACCACTGCACAGCCCTTCAAAGGGCTTTAAGGATTCAGAGCCCACTTTATCAGCTGGACAAGGGAAAGCCCATCTCTTATGGTTATGCAGCATTAAGGAAAAAGTGTGGTGACCTTTTACATTTTTTTACTGGAAAAAAAACCATCCCATGAGGAATGAGAGGCGGAGAATTTACTCATTCTCTGGTTAATGTCCAAAGGCCTCACTATCTAATCCTCAGGTCGCATTAAGTCCAACAAGCCGAGCAGTCATTTGTGTTTTCAATTATGTAGTCACTGCTGCAGGAACTTTCTGTCTCTTTCTGTAAGTAAAAGTTAGAACTGCTATATGTTACTGTTACCACAGAAAGCCAAGAGACTCTTTTTTGTGTAATAAATCAATCACTTAAATATCACTTTCTTTCTAATTTTCCACAAACTTATGAAGAATATGAGCAGCTTTTGATACAATAATGTGACTAATAACATATGTCGAAGTGTCTTTGAGCAAGGCGCTGAACCCCAAATTGCTACCGAAGGCCGTGCCATCGGTGTGTGTGTGTGTGTGTGTGTGTGTGTGTGTGTGTGTATGTGTGTGTGTGTGTGTGTGTGTGTGTGTGTGTGTGTGAGTGTGAATAAGCATGGCACCAGGGCACACGATCGATACTAAACATATGATCATCTTATAAAGTTATCCATTGTACTAATTAACATAGCAACAATGAAAACCTAAAAATTAAATAAATATGAAATATATAATGGAAGAACACTCAACAAATTGTGCACAACAAATAATTTTACTATTGCTACTTATAAATGCAGGATTTTACTTGTAACAGTATTTTTACAGTTTTTACTAACGTGAACGATCTGAATACTTCTGATTGGTAAAGTCATTTATAATAATGGAATTAATAGAAAAGCACATATACATTTCTATGTGATCTTACTTTTTGGTGGTGCATTAGAAACATGTTTTTCTTTTCTTTTTGAACTAACTAATCATTTTCCCATCTTTGGGCCTGGACTGCACTGTGACTGATGGATGGTGTGTTCGCTGCTTTACTGACCTGCCTGCTTTAGTAATGATCATCTCTGTGCCGGCCTCATGGAACTTCTTCCACAGCTCCCTCTCATGAAGAGCAACCTTAATGTTCTCAATGTTCTGGAAGAGAGTGGGAATCACTGTTACACTCACACACAAACCAAATCTCATCACCACAACCTCATAGAAATAATGTATCAAATAATGTATATAATTACACTACAGAGTAACATATACAATCATCTGCAGTACATGTCAAATTTAATATCCACTCCAGCTTTTTTACTGCAACTTATTGAAGTATTTAATTTGTTTTGACACCTTAAAAGGATTCATCAAAGAGCTGATTGATATGATGCACCATTTACCCTTGTCATTCGATTTAAATTAAGTTCTATCTGGAGTATCGACCCTCCATATTACAGTCTACAAGCTGCAGCCAAGTGGACCCAAGGATCTCCATGTGTACCTGGTCGGGCTCACTGGAGCTGGGATTGGTGGGAGCTGTGGAGAGGCCCAGTCGTGACTGGTCTGGAAGGAGATCTGTCTCCCCACCAGACTGGACCCGGCTCATACATTCATCCGTCACAGCCGAAAGCTTCTCCTGCAGCATCTCTGCAGGATCAGAAAAATACTCAGCTGTCAGAGTTATCTGTGAGTAGCTGTGAAAGCAGAGAGAACATATGATGTAGACTATGAATCTCCTCCTATCATAGCAACTGTAGAAATGCACCATTAGTCAGTGCCAAGTTCAGCTCAAACACACATATTCAGTATAGCCTGTAGACTTCTACATGTGTGTGTAGTTGCTGCACTGCCCTTTTTCAATGAGTGTGAGGGGCTGTTGGCCTCGGGCCAGGAGAGTACGCATGAGCTAATAGACTCGAAGCTACCAAATACTACATTCATCTACATTAATTTTACCAGAAAATTAGCTTTTATACAGGCAAAATTATAAATTATATAACTATGTAATAATGATATGTAATACGTAATAAAAAGCATTGTATCAGCAGGGTTGAAAAGAATTGTGATGTTGACTTGCCTGTGAAAAATTGTATTTCGATGATTTCTCTGTATTTCTTTTCTTTTCTTTTCTAAAGAAATATATTCATTCAATCCTTCAATCCTTCAAATGTTTGATCATTAACATATTTCCCTCCTGCTCGGTGATAGTAAATCTAGGTACCAGCTCATAATTCTGCCTCTTTAACAGACATTTTTTTAATCTTATAATTTATTTATTTTGTATATGAAAGCAACAGATAGTTGTATTACATCCTCTGCTTAATGTAAATGTAAATAATATAGATGTCAAATGTGGATGTTGCAGCCCAGCAGATGTTGGACATTTTCACAAATTTTCAACAGGTTTTTGAATGTAAGTTGAAATATCTAATATTTTACTGTTGTGTCACATATGTTTAGACTAAACATGTTTTACTTGAATTGCATTCATAAACTGAACTGAAGAATAAAAAAAATACTTGAGTGTCAAATGTGGACATAAAATCCTGCAAAATATTGTCCTCTGGTCTCAGCTACATCAGCATACAGTATGTTTGTAATACAAGTACAATACAAATACAGGTCATTTGTTTGGATTGGACGTCCAGCCACCAGTTGCTGCTGTTAGTAAGAAAGTCTGGCGAAGTTGCTTGACGGTTGATTCTGTTAACTTGAGCCAAGTAGTATTTAAAGGAGTTATATTATTGGACGTAGAATGTTGGATTGAAGACCAAGTTTTGAAATAGGGCGGTCACAATATCAGACTTTCACAATAGGACAATAGCATTCAAATAATATATTTATTTTTAAACAAAACAAACAAAATTTGATAATAATGATGATAATAATGCTTTCAGTCAAATTAATCTTTCACTTTGTGTATTGTGCATTTTATCTCTTTTTCAGAAAATAAATTACACTCAAAACATGAATGTAGGGAGTCTGTAACTATAACTGTCTATATAAAATGATTTAAGAGGCATTGGATTATGTATTATCATATGTGTATTATAAACATGATATCAATATTTTATCTAAAATATCATGGTTATTGTCAACATGGTCTGTAAATTGCGACCTCTAATATTTGAAATATTGCTGCTTACACTCACCTGACTACACTTTATGTTGCAATAGTTAGATTCAATATGGACAGAATAAATTCACACAGATTAAGATATGAACAATACAAAATCACTAATCTGATTTCAACTATTTTAGATATAATCAGTATAAATAAAGGCAATACAAAGTCACTATTTAGATTCCATCTGTTTTAGGGTCTGCAGAATATTATAATGAATATAATGAGTCCTTCAGCATCGAGGTCAAAAGGTTAACTCTGTTTCATTGTGGACACCCTTCATTGCATCCCATGATGCAATTGGGCAAACTTCACACATTTACTCATGTGCTCCTCTTAGGCATGAAGAGGTCACAAAATCCTGCTATAAATTTACTGAGCTGTACGGTCTCATCCAGTATCTAGTCCCAGCACCTCCTCTCTCATGTAGCTCCATGACCATGGTGGGTAGTCAGCAAGTTAACATCTAACATTGGTAACACGAAGTCTGAAAAAGTCTCATCCGTAAATCACACTTCCTGCAAACACAACAGTGTTAACTAAAAGTACAATTACATGTGAGAAGTCATGTGGGTTAGGGTTAGGGTAGTTTTAATTTCATTTGAATTAAACACACAGCTCCAAACTATATGGTTGAGATTTTTTAAGTAGTGAAAAGATCTGGTGAAACTAGTGCAAGTAGAAATGGAGGATGTATTTATCCTTGTCATTATGTTGACAGCCAGAGGTCCTCCTGTCTCTCACACCTTCAGAACCACTGCAGATTGTCTTCCACACGACTTCATAACCCCACATCTGTCTCATCTGGCTGCTGCTGCTCCAAGCTTCACGTCTGCCTCAGACTCTCCAGGGTGTCACCCGGCTCCAGACTGAACACACTGTTTTCTGAGTGCTACGCATAAGGCTGGAACTACATTTCCCAAACATTTACTGCAACAAAAATGCTCTTGTCTGACATGAATTTATAAGAATTATAAGAATTTCTCCACTTCACATGGACATACTTCATATTCCGACTATAGTTTGTCTTTCTAATGTTTCAGTTACTGTCTTTCACACTGACCATAAGTTCTCATTACTATCCTATAGCTCAATGGTGTTCTAAATTATACTAACTACCAATCTTTAGGAAGAATTGAGTCAATGATACCCAAAGTCCACCTCATGTATGGTACCTGTTGCTTGCCCCTGAAAGCTGTTCACTGCTCAGGGCTGCATGTGGGCCTGTAAACACAGAGCGGCCACTCTCTTAGTCATGAAAGTGGAGAGGCGGCGCCCACTGTAAACCGATGGAGACATTTGTGAACGCTAATAAAGATAAGGGCTGACAGGGAAGTGACCACAGAGCCTTTTTTACAGTGTGAAACTGTGACTTTCACTGGTGCTGTTTAACTAAGCAACCCAAGCCAGAACCCTGATTCTGTTTCTGTCTCTCTGGACACTCAGTCTGAAAACATATCCCTTCACACACTCTGCCATTTTATTCCCTGTTAACAACGCAACAAGTCAAAATAAATAGTTGAAAACTGAAGTTCTGTTCTAAAGTGCTGTTTAATATGCTGACTGAACATTTGAATGCATGTTTTATGTAAAGCTCCACTGTTATTTTACACATAGGTGGAAGTCACGTGGTCTGTACATACATCACACTCGGCACTGACCACATTATTCACGTCCTCTCCAGGAGGCTGCGGAAAGCAGAGCGCTGACCTTACAATGACAAATGCAACCAAAACAATCCCGAAAAGCTGAAAAATAAACGTGTGTGTGTGTGTTTGTATGAGACGTGTTAACTGAGACAGCTGTAATACATTTCAATCTGCCGCCATTTTGTGTCTGCAGCTCTGACGCATAAAGGCCTGGGCATAAACAGGAGAGGCTCCACAGTCTAGACAACAAAAAATATTAGATGATGAATACATTAATAAAGCTCATTAAATAAACCACATGTTCCAACATATCGTATCAACTGCACAGTGTGACGGTATTTAATTACAATTCACTTTAAATTCACTACAGGCTGGAACAGAAATTACTTTTTTGGAAAAGCGCCATAGATTAAAACCGAGGTCTGGCATTTCATATAACAACATTGAAATGTTTTTTTCAAAGAATGGACACTCTCAGAAACTCCCACAGTGACTTCAGTGCCCCTCACGCATGGCTTTCCAATGTTGCTCCATGGAAACAATTAATAGGCCGAATACCCAATGTCTTCTAGGACTACTTTAGGATAATTACGAACCCTTTCAGCAACATCCTCTACACAATTTCTTTCGATTTTTTTTTTATATTAGTATTATTTGATTAAGTTCAAAGTTCCATCTGCTAATACTTGCCAATATTTAAGCAATACATTAACAACAACTACTACTACTCATACTACTACTACTAATAATAATAGTAATAATAATGTGGTGAAGATAAAGTCCTATTATCATAAATTAATGTAAATAGGTTTCATCCGTAAATAAGAACACTATTTTTTACATTTAATTATGATGTTACATAACAACAAGAATGCAGGTCTAATGTGTAACAAAAAAGAACAAAACGCAATAAGAAATGTACAGAAAACAAAAAGAAAGACAGCATATTATAATTTGCTGGTCCACTTCAGCCTATTTCACACTCCTGCTCGGCCCCTCCGCCGCTTTCTGCCCATAACTGTCAGATTAAAATCTTCCATATCAGATTGTCGAGCCGTGGGAGTTCAGTGGACTAATCATCGCTTGTTTCACTCGGCTGACACGGTAGTCTATTTTGTATCCCTCTTGTCCAGTGATGCCCGTCTCTTTATCACACCCGCCATGTTTACAAGCCAGCAGATGATCAGCAGATAATGAAATTACAGCGCAGCTATCAGAAGCCCAGGCGCGTCTCTACTGTACCTCATGCAGTCAGCTATCATCTGCTTAAATCCATCCCTGTGCACCGCAGCCCTGTCCTGCTAACAGCGGGGTGTTCCTCTTCCCACACAGCGGTTTGCACGTGCTTTAGAAAACGCCTGTTCTCTAGCGGGAGTCTGGAGGCTGCAGCGGCGGCTGTCCGCTGGGAAGTGTCAGCGCGTCGTTCGGTTCGGCTGCCTTAGTGCCTTTCAACTTCACCAGTACCGAGCTGCGTTCTGCGCCTGTGCAGTGCATTCTCTGCGCTCTGAAGGGGGGGACACGCTGTGGGTTTTTTTAGGAATCACACACACACACACACACACATCGCTACACACACACACACACACACACACACACACACACACACACACACACACACACACACATACAAACACACACACACACACACACACACACACACACACACACAGTTGCTCAACGAATTGTGAGCGTGTGTGTGGGGGGGAGAGTGATGTGTCCCCCTGTTTCTCTCACCGTGCTGGCCCTGACTCTGCAGCGGGGGAGCAGTGCCCTCCAGGCGGACTGGGCCTCCTCTGAGCCTCGGTACATCCAGCAACACTTCCACCTGCACCATCTACATCTGTCTCACTCAGCCAACATGCACTTTTTATTTCAGATTTAATCATTTTCCACATTGTCTTATTTTGGTCATCTTTACTGAAATTGCCAACATGGACCAGTCCACGTTCAGCCGCGATGAGGTGAGCCACCTCCACGTCGTTCCTTCAGATCAGCAGGGTGGACTAAGCCTACACCTTCATCCATCTGAGTTGATGCTGACACGCTGCTTTATTAAAGTGGCAAACACGTGGCCACAACGCACAAACCCACTTACATCAATTATTAAAACGGAATAAACAGTTGACCTCAGTGAGACATTTAAAAAGATAACTCCAGCCTTCATACCTCAGGAAATGATGAGCGGCCATTACAGATATTCCACTACCAGGATTTGACTATTTTTCCATGAATGACCCCCCCCCCAAAAAAACCCCATCAAATTTGTAGATATTACTTGATCAGAAATATATTTCAATAAAACACAACAGTTTATGTTTAATATTAAATAGCCTATAGTAACAATATATTCTAAACATCTGTAAACATTTGTCTAGCCAATAAATTGTCTCGTAAAATTATCTATCAATTAACATGGCCAGATGGAAGCATAAACACAAACAACACAAAGAGACAAATACAACGTCACCCACAACAAAGGAGTGACCACATTATCATACATAATTAAAAGCACTCTCATTATGCAATAACAGTTTCTATACCGATTTCAGAGACTTATTTAGGAGCACTGAACAAGAACGCTGCTTCCTCCATCCCTGTAAAAAGCATTTCATGTGATAATGGAGGCCCATCACTGTGTCTCAGAGTAATACACTGAAATACGTTGTCACGTGTCACAAATTGGGCCCGTTTTGTTTGGAACTTTTTTTCAGCCTTCTCATTCTTCACAGCTCTCTGTTGTTCTTATTGTGCTGATAGGCAGATGTAGGACGTTCATATTAACGATCATTACGATTTAACGTTTATATTTTGATCGGTTGTTGGTATTTGAATTATTCTGGTTATAATAGCTGAGTTGTTTTTTTTTCAAACTGCAGGTAGACTATCATAACAACTTGAAGAACGGTTTGATTTAGGCCTGAGCAAATGACTGAGACTGAGGCTTGTTTAACTCACGCAGTGAAAGGCTCATTGTCACTTCATACGTTTAAATCATCCTTCTCTCTTCAATGTAAAAGCACGTACAAATATTATTAAAGAAAATCGTGCGTGTGTTTGTGTCTGTGTGCGTGTGCAGCCATCGTCCTGCAGACAAGCAGCCTCGCGGTGGTTGATGACTGACGCGTAGGCCGCGCGCAGTATTTGCAGGTGAAATATGCGCTTGTGGTTTTTGCAGGAGGCTAAATGAAGCGTACAGTCTGCGGCGCGTCTATAAATCAGGTGGCGCTGTGACTTATATATCTGTTGGTGACATGAGCGAGTGAGCGGCCGTCGTTTGTGTGTTTGCGGCTCCGCTCCGCTGCCTTTCAGAGCTGCCCGATGGCGCTGCTGACAGACCGCTCAGCTCCGACTCCCTCTAACTGCTGAAAAGTGGAGATGGAGCTGTGTTCTCCAACCTCACACTATTAACCACACACACGCTCTCACCCCGCCGCGCTCAGGCGAAACCCTAAACATTACATTCTGCTTCAATTAACTCCCATCCTAAGTCGATCAATCATTCCAGTCATTCTTATTCTATTATTTTAATATCTTTCAAGTTTTACATTTAATTTGCTTGTTGATTTACCTATATTAGCGGTAAAAACCACCACCACCAACAACAACAAGTCCTGGGCTGTGTTTAGGTGAGCGCACATGTTGTCTTCCACAAGATGTTGCAGCTTTTACATCGGTAGACGTCATTCTGTCAGAGCCAATTAGACAGATCAGTCAAATTACACAGAATGTGTTTACACTACAGCTTGAAGTCATTCAGAGCCAAAGTGCATTCAGCTTTTTATATATTAGGGAGAGCTCTAATAATACTATGAGATGAAAACAAGACTACACTGTCTATATATATTTTTTTTTAAATGTATATTTACATGCATGTTGCACACATGTGGCCCATGGTCACAAGGCCAAAGCCTGTGGACTTACTGTATGTGAATTGATGGAGCAGAAATGTGACCATATCCACAAATAGTGGATCAAAAAAAGCTCTTTCATGCATTTTTTAAATGTATTTTTATTTTCATTAACTAAATAAAATAAATTATTTTGATTAATTTAACAATTTATATTTTTGTTTTTGACTGTCTTTAGCTTGGCAGAAATGTACTATACTTAGACATAGAAAAATTATGGGTAAAAAAAAAAAAGAAAAGTCCTGATTAGTTTTGGATCAGTGTTAAAGATTAAGTCTGTTCTTACCTCTGTGCTCCTTCAGTGTCCTAGTCTCCACTGGGGGAACGTCAGTCCAGACCCATGCAGCACCTCTCTGGGTATCTGCTGCAATCAGAACATTTCATTTTTTTTTTATAGCAGCAGAATTGAGCTGCAGTTCTGGAGGGGAATTGAACCTAGACACACACCCACCGTCACGTGGTCGGAGCAGGAGGAGGTTGCAGCTGCAGTCACTCTGACACCAGTGTTGGACTGCGAAATATGACTTCCATTGGTGTGGGTACAGGACTCAACCCTGTCTCAGAATTATTATGAAATAACTTTTCATGGAAGCTTCCAGCAGATGGGATTTAAGACCAAAAAAACTGTTCATGGAACCACAGTCAAAGTGAACTCTGTATGATTATCCTCCACCAAATATCTAACTGCAATACATTACATATCAAATACAATTTACACTGTTTGTAAATTGTTCAACGGCTTGCTTGTGTTCCATTGTGTTACAAGTATTACACTATAGTGTGTTGTTGTATTTTCAGGCTAACAGTCTGCTCTTTTCATAGAAATATTTTAAATATACCCAAAAAGTGCAAATTGTTGCTGAAAATCAAATATCTCCAAATTAGTTGATTCAGATCTTTTTTTCAAATAAATTGCCCTTACATCCTTTATGAAGAAAATCCACTGCAATACTTCAATACTTTTGTGAAATTAACAATTAAAAACTCACTTGCTTTTCTCAAAAATGCATTGTCACTTAACTCAAACCAGGGCTATTGTTTTAGCAACAATGACATGTAAGAATATCAGCAACTTCCTGTCTGTTTCTCAAAGTGTGACGTCGTCCACTTCTCTAATTAAGTGGCATTTTTAGGCGACATTTAGGAGAAAACACACATTTAATTTCAACTAGATGTTGCTGAAACATTTAGGCCTACATTGGTAAAATCAGGTATTTTTTATGGTCGTTAATGCAAGTGCAAAATATATCAAAGTATTAAATTTGAATACATCTGACAATTCTCAGCATAAACTGCTTATGAACTTTTGCCATTGTATAATATCATATTCAAGTGCTGTTGTTATTATATCATCAAGAGTTGAAAGCCAGGTTATTTCCCTGCTTTAGGGCATTGGGATCTGACTCTTTTCAAATAGTGAATCTGCATTTTGCATTGAAGTGGACGAATAATTCAGACACTCATGCATTCATACATGAACGGTTTTGCTGCTCTCTTGTTCTACTGCCAATTCAGTGATTTTGTCTGGTTAGAAATGTCGGTTGCTGAATATTCCTTCCACTTCCACCTCCTGTTGTGTATTATCAGTCCTTTAGGCTGGACATCCAAAATTGTCGAGCTGAAAATTCGGCCCCTCTTCAAAGTGGCGCGGTGGGTAAACTGTTTCAATGTCACTCATGGCTGCTGTTGGTATTGTGGTGGAGAGAGTGAGGGGGTGTCAGATTTACAGTGCTAGGAGTCTGACCTTTTCTCTCCCTGGCAAACATTTCCTTGAGTAATTGGCAGGAGGTGGGGTCTGGCTAATGCAGGCCACCACATTTCTTACTCCTTGTTTCTTCTAGTCAAAATGGCGGAGGCTCCTTTTCTTATTAGCTGGATACAGTGTCAGCCCCCTTCCCCCTCCTCATTCTCCACACTGCTTCTTTTCTTTTCTAATCACTGATTGGCCATTTTCCCTCCTGGCCAATGTTGAGCCTTAACTGGCCTCAGTGCGTCACAGACAAGGTGGAGATTTCTGTGTCTGCTCCTCAGACCTCCAGTGTTAAGAGAACAAGCACGCCTTAGTACATGTTAGGATGGAGCTGCTCTGAACATCACGTCTTATTGAGTATTTTGATTCAATATTGACTATGTTGTAATTTCTTTTGATGTTGTTCATTCTGTACACATGACATCTATTGCACTTCAGCCCATCTTGGAAGAGTTTCTCTCCCTGAGGTCTCTTCATTCCCCTGTTGAAGGTTTGTTTGGGGGAGTTTTTCTTTATCCAATACCAGGGTCTAAGGACAGAGTCTAAGGACAGAGGCTGTTATATGCTGTACAGACTGTAAAGCCCTCTTAGGCAAATTTATGATATTCTTCTATTCAAATTCAATTTAATTGAATATTTGTTCGATTTATGATGGAAGTACCTACTTTTGGAATACCTTGAAAACTACTTTCCTATAAAAAAAATATTATTATATAACTTACATTCGTCATAACAATTTATCAGGTGATAATATGTCAGTGTTGTGTTTGCTGGTCATTCTGCCTCAAGTGGCAAAACAAATCTATTGACATTTTGCAGTTGTTTGAACTATTCCCATTAGTTACAACCCCGGAGCACATCTGAAAAACAATTCCAACTCAAGATCCACTGAATAGGTGTTTTCTTTTTAGTTTCAAATCATAACAGAGATTATCTCAAGACATTATCATATAGAGCAGGTCTAGACTGTACTCTTAATATTTACCGAAACCCAACGTTCCCTCGTGAGCAACCACTCGCTCCAGTGGCAATAAAAAAAAAAACTTTAACGGGTAGAAAAAGAATGAGAGAGAGAGCGAGAGAGAGAGAGAGAGAGAGAGACAATAATAGCACAACATGCTACGGAATAGCCTGCAACGTATTCAAAACAACACTACAACACATCACATAAAGCTGATGAACAATAGAAAACAGACTAATAAAATAATTATAGCAGAGGTGAATATAATATATGTATCATACAGTCTTCATAATCAGATGAAATTTGTCCAGTTGTCATGGACAGTGGCTGTTATGATATCATCCATATCCAGAGATGTACATGGGCTGAATTAAATGGCATGATTCTAACACTAATACAGTTTTTGTGGTATATAGAGAATGTGATGATGCTGAAGATCTTCCAGAAATTTAAGATGTCTCTTTTTTATCAGCATGTCACAACAGCACTGAATCCAAACAAGGCCGACCAGCCACGCCTTGGTGAGCTGGAACACTAGTCACCAATCCTTATTCTCACAATGAAAATGACTGAGCCAGTCAGATCTCAACCAAAACAAGGATCAGTCCAAATTGCTAGGGGCCGCTTATATCCCCCTTTACCATTTGGCTTAGTCTGAAAGCCAGACTGGCCCACGCCATGGACCAGGACCATACAGTTTTTTCTGAAATCAGAAATAACTGTATGGTCCTGGTCCTTTATGACTTTATGACCACCGGCCTGTTTGGCCTGGAATGGATTGGCCGTCTTCCCAAACTCCCGATGGCCAGCCTGTCCCTGTGTTTATCATTTGTAGGACTTCCCATCCATGTTTGCTTTAACAATAAGATCCAGTTGGAAGCTCCAGAAAAATCTATGCCTCTGGACCTTGGATTGGAATTGTTTTGTCAAATGTGGTCATGGGTTCTAACTCAAAAGCCCTGGATATTCTGAAGACACAGGACTTTACTTCTAGGAAATAATTATCCCCCTTAAAGTGATGGCTGCTATGAATTATTTATTTCGACCATAGCTTTATGTGATGTGTTGTAGTGTTGTTTTGAATGTTACAGACTACATCCTCATTATGCATAGCAATTAAGCTGTGCGGTCACATTAGACGAAGCCCCAAATCCCCTGCGGCCAATTAATGGAAAAGCGTTTAAATTTAGTCACAAACATTGGTTTGACACAGTTGAAAGAGTGTTTTCTCTCACAGTTTGGGGAATTCTCTAAATATAAGCATCTATGCCTGATGTGGCAGCTATGTGAGAATCATATTTTTTAGATGATTAACTATTCACTGTTGCTTTCTCTAAAATGGTTTGTACATTTTCATACTTTACTGAAACACAAAGATATGTCTTTCAGTAACTCTACAGAAACCATCTTGGAGAATAGCCATAGCTATTCATCGTCAGTGTTGGCACACTTCAGCTCTGCTTTCATACACAACATTAATGAATGTGAGCACCGACCGCAGAGCAGTTAACCAACAGCTCAGAGAAAACACAACTAACTCATAACTTTCTTTCAACAAACTCTGTTAGCATGTGAGAACTGATGGAACTGCTGCAGAGCTCACTACACACTTCTACTTCTAGATAGTACAAATTATTTTACTACATACAATATCTGCAATTTTGATTACCAAAATATTACTTGCAATTATACCTAGCAAGTTATTCTTACTGTACAGATATCTACAGATCTGTCGGTCAGTAATTACATCAAATAGAGTTTTCTAATTATGACTAATCACAACATGTTTGGCAAAGATGTGTCGTCTGTTTGTGGGGGGCTTGGATTATTAAAAGTGTGAAATGTCATCTTCAAAATGTTATTGTTCTACTGCATAATGTAATGTATTTTGTAACCGATTAGAAGTAAGTCGTACCTTATCTTACCCTTATCTTGCTTGGTTTTACTGCCAAAATTCAGTGTCATGTTGAAATAGGAGGCATAGGCTGTGTATTAATCACCAATGTTTAGGAGCAACTAGTTACATGTAACGGAGTTAAGTAATGAAATAACACACAAATTGTAAAATCTGTAACTAGAAAAGTGCTGTCAGTAGAGCGCAGATCTCCGGCAGGCGACCACTGCTGTTTTGTGATTGAATGAATACAACCCAATATTGGCTAAACCCCATCTAGATACTAATGGGCTGCAATGTGTTGTAAAACACACTTTATTCAAACGATGTGTGCAGGCTATCGGCCTCGTCATTGTGTAAGACATTTCATAAAATCTTGCCAAAAACATAATTAAACTCACCAAGCTGTCTGCCCGCATAGAAGCAGTTGAGTGAGGTACAGCAGTGTGTGTTCTGGTAGTTCTGTTTATTGTTAGCTGTTAGCTGACCAAAACAAGAAACACCGTTAAAACACTAAAAGTGAACTGTTTTCCCACACTGTCAGTGTGCAGAGCAGCAGCTGGGGGTGACGATGACAGAATGAAACATGCAATAAAAAGTGTGTTGAGAAAGTGGGAGTCGATACAATTATGAGAGGTCCTTGAGCATGCAGCCATAACAATATCACAACAATATTTTCAGCAGTAGAATGCAAGATTAGTTTTGGACAGACACAGAGACACACTCATGGAGGCAAGCTCACACATGACCATGTGATCACATGATCCTCCTGGCGGATAGTTAAATTACTAATCACAATGTTGGTGATTACAAAGGGGTTGCACTGGAATATAAAGAAAGTTTGACAGTAATCAGTGTAGAGTACTGTTTAGATATTTACATTACCTCGGTTAAGTTTATGTTTATGACTATTAAGCTTTGTTACACAATATAAAACAATTGTTAGTAAAATCGATCAAAAACTAATCAAATGTAATGAGTTACACTACTTTCATGAAGTTAAATAGTTACATTATTTATTACATTTGTAAAGAAACCTTCCCAGCATTGATAATCCCACACATTATGTTGATAGATGATGCAATGTGAACAGTTGTAGTCGTGTCTCTAGTAGTTTGTATTAAGTTAAAACTACTGCAGTGGTCAATCATCGCATGCAGCACCCTGTTACAAAGCATTTTGTGGTGCCATTTAATAGCTAAAAATTCATAGAAATGGGTGAAAACTTAAAATTATAAAAATATCTATATGTCTATTATTCTATAGCGTGAAACTACATTGAACTTGTCTAAAATCAGGCTAGCAGGGTTACAGCTTCTATAAAACTGCTCCTGTTTATCTGGCCCCTCTGTCTCTGCTTCACCTCATAAGCTCTGGCGTCTCACTAGTTCCTCAGTGCTTGTATTTAAACAGTGTCATGCCCTTTGTTTTTCAGAGGTAAGCCCCTGGACTCTTTGAAGTGGGCGCCATGTTTGCACTGTGACCATTTAATTCGGAGCGCAGCTTGATGATATTAGTGTCAGGGTCAATTGCTGATTTCAGTCGGACTTTCGGAGCTGCCGAGCTGGCGGTAAGGCATCATGTGCTGCTCGGTTCAAGATCTGGTCAAACCCATAGTCTTACTTACACCCACATACACACTCCAGCTCCTCCAGTTCCTCTGATCCCCAAACATGTGACACGGCAGACATGGGACCTGGTTATCCTGCTGACTTCACAGGCCTGAGCTCAGCACAGTGAACGTTGTTGCTCAGACCTCCCATGAAGGAACCTTCAAAATCCTGTGTCGCCTTTTTCCTCCTCCTTCCCGTATCATCAATACAGACTCTATTATAGTTGTGCCTCTACGAAGAAATGGCTTAGCCATGTGCACAGAATGTGGAAGTAATACATTTGGACTTTTCCTGCTGCCTTTTATGTGGTTTTCTAATAGCAGATGTAGGAGATGGCTGGCTCCTATTTGACTCTCACCTATTGAGAGTACATCAGTCAGGAGGAAACTGAACCAGTTGGAAGTGAATTCAATTTATAAAGCTGAGACTCTAAAGTGTTCATCACTTTTGATTACCAGGTGTTGGTAAGCATGCCATGTGAGTCCTGAACCAATACTGCTAATACATCTAACGTCCTTTAATGCAACTTTCACAGCTTTGTCTTTCTGGTTTCTTTTCTGAGAGGTTTTGGTGTTCCTAAAACTCCCCCTGTCGATGGACCTTTGTCACTGTAACGTCTCTGAGCTAAATGTAAAACAGCAGTGTATCTTTGCCTGTGACAAACTCATAAAATACAGATACTTGTGAGAAGGACAAGCTCATCTGAATTCATCGTTTGGTTCGGGTCATTAAAGTTAAGTGGGACTCAGGGATTTAGGGACTAGTTTTTGTCCCGTCCTCTCGGCTGTACTTTACCAGAATTTGCTGTGCTGCTGGTGGTAAAAGCCAGGCAGCCATTCGTCTCGCTGCACTTCACTATACCTCTGGTTTTATTGGGTGTGAGTGACTTGTCAGCAGTCGTCTACAATGCGTTTTAAAACACTTTTTTCTCCTTGAGCTCAGCCTTTGTTCTCATGGAGAAGAGAAAGAAACCCTGTGAAAATTGGATGGGGAGAGAAACGATGATGATGTCAATATGAGATTCTTAAAGTGCAGTCATATCTACAGAAATGTATTATCTGTTTGCATTTACGGAATTTTCAATTTGTGTTATAAGATATAAACCCCACACTGGTGTACCAATAAATAGGGGTTATGTTGGTCGTTGATATGGACCTAAGAATAACTGTAGAGTTGAATTTACACATTTTCAAAACTAAATTAAACATTCAAAACATCATAGAAATAACAATCACTGTTATTGTTGCAGGGATTTTGCATTGCATCACTTCCTGTCTGTATTTTGGTTTCTAACCTAAAACTTCTCGCCTAAACTGCTGTTTCATGAACCTTGCCTGCATTTATTTACTCATTGAATTGCAGAATATTTAGTAAATAGTAATTCATGAATCTATTTTTAATTAAACTCAGTTATGGATGAAGCATGAGTGGAAGAAGCATCGTAATTAAATTGCAAAGATGTTATGTTATAGACCCATTGTAAACCTACATCTATGCAACAGGTGTTTTTTTAAACACAATTTTCTATTTGGTTTTCAAGCTTTTCTCCTCAGAGCACTGTCATCATTGATGCAAGCAAGTAGGCCTATTAGTCTGTTTATATCCAATACAGCACTCTGTTAAAATACAGCAAGAAGGGAAACCCACATATTTACATGAATATTCTTTAGATTCTACAGTCTTTATGTAAACTGGCACACCACCAGAGGTTTTGGTCTATACGAATATCCCTCTAACGTCAGTCATTGCGTCAACTCATCATTTTAATAGTGAGTGTTTGGCTGTGACACACAAATGAGTCATTTCTATTAAGAGACAGGAAGTGGTCTTTGCTTTGTGTGATTATGATCAGTGCTTTCAGAGTCACACACTTTTCCTGTGAGCAACTTTCTAACAGTCTTTCTTGCCCCAGCATGAAGTAATCTAATTATTCAGGCTCACTTCACAAATCAACACACTTTACCTTTCCAACCTTGTTTACGGCTCCTAGATCCAGGCCCGGTAGTAGTGTAGTTCATTTTTGTCAGTGAAATAGAGTTTTGTCAGGTATGTCACAGACACTTCTTTTGCTTCTTCTGCAGCTCATCACTGCATGAGTCAATAATGCAGCTCGGTCAGTGGCACTAAACTTCAAACTACCACTCTAGCGTTAGTTTTGCACGTGCCATTGACGGCATGTTCTTAAAAACTTCTGTCTTCACAGGAAGTTAGGTTTAGGCAACAAAACAACTTAGGTTTAGGAAAAAAGCGTGGTTGACGTTAACTCGATTACGTACGCAACAACACGCGTAACAAAATGTCAACATTTACTTTGAGTTTCGCACAGGAAACTAGCAGCGATCTGGAACGACTTTGAAGAAAGTCCTGTTTTTGTTTCCCTCCATCAGCTCCCCTCCATCCGGCCCTGTGTGGACTATCTCGCTCTTCAAACTACATCAGTTTCTCTGCCTGTAATGCTGCGAGTGGGGTCGCGCATACACATGCTAAATGTGCATCAGTGTCAGCGACCAAGCTGCCTCACTTGACACGTTGGGACACTAGTTTGGCTAGTTTGGGTATCTCAACATAACGGGCTCATAGTAGGTTAACCTTTGCCCAGATGATGATTGAAGGTGTTTACTGTTGCTCGACTGTGCAGTTATATAATGTGTAACGTTTGTGTTCAGGTCACTCACCTCTGTTGTGTCTCCTCTCCAAAGCGTTGGGGCTTAAAGAGTCCTCAGGGTATCTGAGCACCTATTTAAGGATCCGGGAGATACCATGTGGTAATTAGTGCAGCTTTAATCTCCTCTTCAGGCTTTTATAGTAATGTGTTACATAAATTGAGGCCATGTAGATATTTTAACATTAGTGTAGTAGAAACATATTTGATTGTGTTTGTTAGGGTTTGTGTATTTTATTGGCAGAGTTCCCTATGTGGTGGGGGTTGTCGGTGGCAGACACCAGTTTCCATCAAGTACTGCTACTGCAGTCAGGACCACATGCTGATTGAATGTGTTCATTGCGGGTGAAATAAACACCTGGTTGGTCTGCACCTAACCTCTGTCTCAAGCATCCTGCTTTCAAAGTCCAGCCTCTACATGATATATTACAGGCATTTTTAGCATTTCTCTTTTAATGTATTTTTGTTAATTTAGTTAAAGTTGTGGTTCTCAACCTGGGGGTTGGGACACCACTGGATTAGAGCATTCTACATAAACGCCATACCTGCTTATAACACATAGGGCTGCAGGGTTTAAGCCATAGATGAACAACATATTTTCAATGAAACCAGATATTGTCAGTTGTGTGCAGTAAGTGATGATGAGTCACAGTGGAAGGTGAGTCTCTAGTGGATGAATTGTTTGAACCGTCCTGCTGTTCTGTCAGAAACACATTTACTGTTGTACCTTTGGCTGGGACAAAGTTGACCCCATCGATTCCTCTGTACAGCGCTTTCATTTTGTTTTTGTTATATTTATTTGGAATGCTCGGATGTTATATTTCCACAGGTGATTTCCTTCATATGGTTTGACATATGGCACACTGCTCAGACAGAAAAGCCTGAATTATCCTTTTGAAGTTGAAAATAGTAAATATTGTCAAATATATTTTGTTTCAAAGAGCCTCCGAAACATAAATGTCAAATTTGATTCTTAGAGCTGCATGAATTGAGCAATGTTTGGACCAACATCCTTTTCTATCTCTCTGTACCTATGTTTTCCTCTGTGCTGCTGAAGTGGTGCAGCACCATACTCCTTTAAGCAGCTGCTAAGATAATAAACGCTTACAGAAGATCAGTGTGTTGTGTTTCAGTGAAGATTCCCTCTGTCTCATGGTCTCCAGTATATGTTGCTTTGGCTGCTTTTAAAATACACATCAAAGCCTCTGTGACATTTTCAACCCTAAATACAGGCTATGCAGCAGCATCAGTTCAACATTATTTGTACTGGCTTTCAGAAACCTGACTGGTCTGAATACCACCAGACTGGTAACGCAGAGTAAGAACATGGCTTCTGCCTTACTTTCCTTAACATCACACACTAAACTCTCTCAAGGTAATTCCTAAATCGGCATGTTTACAACTGGCTAACATGTCATTCAGTAATAAACAACACTTCTAAATACTGTATACCGTCTTTGTTTCTGAAGAAGAAGCCGCATCAGTCAAACTCCAGTCTGAGTATACTGCACGTCTGTGGAGCGGCTCAGAGTTTATCTAAGCAGGCGTGGGTGTATTTTACATGCGTCTAAGCTTGGACAAGTGTTGGGGGGATTGTATGTTTTTAGAAGAGCTGGCTGGTTTAGTCTCAGCATCTTGACTCGGCCCAGGCGTCTGTTCATCATGACAGAGACTGTTAGTCTTTGCTAATCTCCTGTGTTCATCTTCCCAGTGTGTGAAGGCCAGGCCTCTCAGTGCCATCAGAGCAAATGATTTCTCCGGGGTCAGACGCACAGATCCCACATAGTTCCTCTTGCTGTCTTTTTTAAACACGTCCTCGAGGACTTGGCCATGATCAAAAGCCCACTTCTGCAAAGGCCTGGATGTGCAGCAGGCTCGTACTGTGTTTGTGATTTGGGCTGGAAGAGCTGCGGTGCAGGCTTGCTGCTGTTTGATCTAGGACAGTGAAAGGCGTGCGTTTCCACGCAGGCCTTCGATGTTCCCTTTAGCAGTAATGAGTGACAAGATGGAGGTCGCCCAGCATGGCCCTCTCTAGCCACTTCATTAGCTGCCTCGCAGTGTTTGGCTTTACTCTGATTTACAACTTTTCCGCTCGACATCTTTCAGTTTGTAATTTGTCTCCAGAACAGCAGGTCATAGTAGGATGTACCATGGCACACAGACTTGACATAGAGCTCCTACATGTTATATTTATTCCAAATCAAGCTGTAATGTATGCTGGGGAACAACCAAGAGTGCGTGCAAATAGGCACTTCTACTGCAGGGTTCAAAACCGAACCCATCTAGCATGTCAACTTAAGAAAAGGCAAAAATATTTCCGGAAAAATGTTTTTTACCCAAACGGGATTTCATAATCTTTTGGATAACTAAGTTATTTTTTTTTTGTTGTTTTTTTTTTTAACTCCAGAGCACTTTTAGAAAAATGTATGTTTCACCTTTTCAACCCTTCATAAAGAATGAATTGGGGTTGAGATCTGAAATGCAAAGCCATGCTGCTCTTGGAATTGAACCGATCTGGCAGAGCTCTAATGAACAGTGTTGAAATATAACTAAGTATATTTAGTACAAATTTGAGGTATTTTACTTGAGTATTTCTATTTTATGCAACTTCATACTAAATATTGTACTTTTCTACTTCTACATTTGTCGGACAGCTCTAGTTACTACTTACGTTTCAGATTACAGTTGTTCCATCCCCTTCCTGACCAGTGAAAACCATGTACCTCCAAATTTTGTGTTTGTTGAATTGGAATTTTTGTGACAGATGAAATGTTTTTTGATGTGTTGAGAAGATTCTCCTGCTACTGAAGCTAAATAAACTCTTTAAGATCAGCTGGGTTTTTTGTTGAGATCATGACTTTTTAGAGATACGTGGTTCTGAGAGGACAGCGACGCTACAAACACATGATGATCTTATAGAATAAGATGCATTGCTGTAGATTAAACTAGCCAACAGGAGCTAAAGGAGCTAGAAACATGTAAAGTAGTATTTATCAATTAATGATCATATACAATGGTAACATTTTATTGCACATTAACACTTTGACTTTTGAAGCTGAATTTCATTTAGCTGATAACACTAAGACTTTTAGTATGTAAATGTTTTGAATGCAAGATTTTTACTTGGGTTGTTTTCACAGTGATTGTACTTTTACTGAAGTAAAAGTTCTGAATACCTCTTTTACCACTGAGTGTGTTTAGGATCAAATGCATCATCTTCCACATAACTCTGAGCTACATGAGATGACACTCCTGGTGCTTTGCTTTGGTCAGTGTGGCGTTAATGCTGTGAAAATGACCAACCCACAATAGGCAAAGCATCCCCACTCCTGAACGTTTCCACCACCATGTCTGACTGCAGGTTTCATGCACAATTGCATCAATCTGTTTCATGCAATGTTGCATTAACCTGTTATGTGGCTCTCATAACAATTCAGCACTGTTGCAGACTGTATACAGATGCAAACAGAACTTTGTGCAATCTATTTTTTGGAAACGGACTCCTCGTGTATTAAGATGCAGCTTGCCTGGTTACTAACTGAAGGTGTGTGATCAGCTGTTTGTCTTCCATGCTTCTCTCTGTGTATTTCCTATCACATGACAAAACAGCCACAAACTGAATAGACTAAAGCTCTTCTAACAATAGTTATTAATATTAATATATTAATAAATAATCTTTCACCATTTTGTCTGATTATTATATATTTTTCGTCTAAATTATTTACATGTAATAATGAAAAAAAATGATAAATGTCCATCCCTGATTTTTTTAATCTGATACAGATATTGTGTATTTACAATTTGAAGTGTGGATAATTGTCTGTTTGTTTGTTTCCTCAACCATTGAGCTTGTCATGAGTATACATGATTCAGTGCTAATACAATGATTAATGAATTCATATTACCTGCATTGCACTGATGATTGCTTTTATGATCATAAATTGTGTTTGCTGTAGTTTTTTCTACGTTATACATGTTATAACTATACAATTCAACATACAGTATTCGATGATGCAATGATGTAAAGTAAGTAAGTAAGTGTGCCACCTAGTGGTTGTTTCTTTTGGAAGCAGCACTGGCTGGGAGGTGACCCACTGCTGTGGAGAGTGCTGGACAAACTGGATAGTAAGTAATGTCAGTTAAGAGAGGAATGGAACACAATACTTTGAAAAAACAGACGTGATATCTCTGATATGAGTATAAGGTCCTGTGAAGTGGATAATCCAAACAATACCTATACATGGAGAAATACTTGCTAAAGTGACAGCTATAATATCATATCTAAAAACATTTAGCAATACTAAGGACTGCCAGCACCACAAATATAAAAAATATGAAGTCCACTGGCTGTGTCTCTGTCCCAGCATCAATCTATAGGTGTCAGTACCATGATAGTGTTGACATTATCAGGTCAGCAAGAGGGGAAAACACAGCAATAGCACAACATTAGCAGGCAAACTGACTGAACTATGAATGAAGTCTCATAAAAGAGAAAGCTCTGAACACTCCGCTCTTTAAGGCACTTCTCTCCGTCTTCAGTGTCCAGAAGGGGGCGATAGGCCTGTATGCTGTGGTACTGTAGTTCAGAACTATCCAAAGAGTAGGACTCACTGACACACACGCACACACACACACACACACACACACACACACACACACACACACACACACACACGCACACACACACATGCACACACACACACGCACACACACACACACACACACACACACACACACACACACACGCACACACACACATGCACGCACACACACACACACACACACACACACACACACACACACACACACACACACACACACACACACACAACTTGTATGCCTCGTTTCGCCTGCTTTGAAAACACTACCATGACAATTTCCAGATAATTCACACAATACCAGACAAAACAAGACAAACTCTGTGCATGTAGTATTTTGTGGTAAACTGCATGATTAGTACCTTGTTCCTCATTTTCATTCTGTACATTCATACACACGTTGTTAATTAACAGCTCTTTTGGCCCATGTGATCGACCTGTACTCTGTTATAAGTGCATTTTATAGGTGTGTTTACTAGGTGTTTTAATGGATCTTTTGCACCGACAACTGGAGTTAACTCAAAGCAATCTGTGTGTTTCCCTTTGGCACATCTCACTTTGAATACTTCATGAAGTCAAACATTTGTATTTACACCTTTATGTATGCGTGTGGGTGTGTGTCTGTGTGTTTGTGTGTGAGGTACAGTACTGGCTTGTGGAAGTGTTGCTGTGTGATATTTTTTTCTCCCTCCTCCTCCCACTTGTCCTTAAGGAGAATAGTGGCCTGTGATTGGACCTTGCCTGCCCCACTATGGGCCAGTGTGATGGCTGCACCTGAGCCAGCAGCCAATGGGCCGTCTGCGGAGAGAAGCCTGCATAACAATAAACTGTGTGGACACCATAGAGGTTTCTGGGCTGTTTCCCAGCACCGTCACACTAAAGTACTGCACCAGCACTGGCCTTTCATTCACAAATTTAGAGTATGCAGTCAGCTCAAATTACTCTTGTTAAAAAAAAATTAGCTTTGAGTAAAATATGAATGTGTAGACTAACTATAGCAGTCATATAGTAACAACTATGGTGTATACTTCAATAAGTACGTTATTTACTTTTTCAGAAGGCAGTTCACTTCTTCTTTTTGCAGTCCAAAAACTAAAATAGGAGAACATGCACGCGTTAGGACCACACGGAGACGGCGCCCGCTCAAAGCTATAGTATATGTAAATAGCTATAGGCTACTGATTCATTCATAGTTTTGCATGAACAAAAAAAGATAAATACATATTATTTTTGATTGTTGAATAGTTGAATTTCCATGCCCGTCCCTGTAGTTCCCCATTATGCTCTCCCTTTGTGTTTGTATGTTCCTGTTTGTGTTGTCTGGAGCAGGGCGTGGTTTCCTGATCGGATGCTGCCACTCAAGTCTGCACATCTGCTGCTCATCTGCAATCAAGGCACCTCCACTCTGCTGCATAAAAGCCTGGATCAGTCTTCTACTCATCGCCACACCGTTCACCTCTCGTGTTGTTCTCGGGCCAACTTTACTATACCTTTCTTGAGAATCATGTTTTTCCTATTGCTCTGTTTCTTGACTCGAGTCCAGTTTTTTGGAATCCGGCCTCCTGTTTATCCTCCGTTTGACCCATCCACTCAACTCATTGGAAAGCCCTGTTTGCCTCAGTCCCTCTGCAACCAAGAATTCTGGTTCACCCCAGCAACACTTGCCTTATCAAGGAATCATGAACAATAACTTCAACTATGTTCTGTCTCATCATTTGTGTCTGTACCTTGGGTCCAAGTAAAACTACCGCCGTTACAACAGTAATGAGTTTGTGATTAAATGCCTTTAAGTATGCCATAAAAATGTCATAACATGGTATCCAAGGTAGCCAAAATGACTTATGACATTTTTATAGCATACTACAATGACATTTGTATTACACTTGTTTTATGGCATACTCTACTATGACTTTTTATGGCGTGCTCTGCATTAACATTTTTTTTAGACATACCACGTTTTTAAGGCATCCTATGATCTTTTTCTGACATACTATACTTTTACATTTTTATAATTACTTTTTCATGTCATACTAATACTAATACAACTCATGGTTCGAATCGTATCTCGGATCGGAGTAGTGGATTGGAGTAGTGGATCAAATCTCGGATCGTAGTAGTGAATCGTATCTCGGATTGGAGTTGTGGATCGGAGTAGTGGATCGTATCTCGGATCGGAGTAGTAGATCGGAGTGGTGGATCGTATCTCGGATCGGAGTAGTAGATCGGAGTAGTAGATCGGAGTAGTAGATCGGAGTGGTGGATCGTATCTCGGATCGGAGTAGTGGATCGTATCACGGATTGGAGTAGTGGATCGGAGTAGTGGATCGTATCTCAGATCGAAGTAGTGGATTGTATCTCGGATCGGAGTAGTAAATCGGAGTAGAGGATCGTATCTCGGATCGGAGTAGTGGATCGTATCTCGGATCGGTGTAGTGGATTGTATCTCGGATCGGAGTAGTGGATCGGAGTAGTGGATCGTATCACGGATTGGAGTAGTGGATCGGAGTAGTGGATCGTATCTCGGATCGAAGTAGTGGATTGTATCTCGGATCGGAGTAGTTGATCGGAGTAGAGGATCGTATCTCGGATCGGAGTAGTGGATCGTATCTCGGATCGGAGTAGAGGATCGTATCTCGGATCGGAGTAGTGGATCGTATCTTGGATCGGAGTAGTGGATCGTATCTCGGATCGGAGTAGTGGATCATATCTCGGATCAGAGTAGTGGATCATATCATGGATTGGAGTAGTGGATCGTATCTTGGATCGGATCCAGCATTCGTACCTACGAAGACTAACATGCTGTAATTTGCACATATTCCACGAATTGTAATTGGATGTAATCCTATTACACCCACACAGGGCAGTTGGGAGATGCGGTGGATGGGTCTAACAAAAAAACGATCTGTTACCATGAAACGTGTGAAACGAGAAATCAACATTGATAATATAGTACAACCAAAGTATTGTATTTGTCACCTAATTAAAGATTGTATGCATGTAAAGAGCGGAAATCGACACGTGTTGCTGGAAAACTCACAAAACACGAGGAGTGACTTTCTTGTAAGATATCAATTGTATGAGGATATGTTGCTCTGAAACTCACATTGCCTCTACTCCATCACCGTTGTAGCTTTCCAATGAGGGCTACATGTTTGTTTCAGAAGCTTTGTAATAATAAGTAGAATAAAAGTGTTTTTTATCCAACAATGAGAACAATGTCTTCTGTGTGTGGTTGCCTTCTTTTAGTTGATAAGTCGACTAATCAGTTGTTTTGGTCTTAGTCTATCAAAATTTCTTCAGTTCATTGTTTTCATGCTTTTTTTCATGCTAAATGACTTCTTTCCAAGAGAATTATAAACACATCTCTGGTAAAAAAGCAAGATTTAAAATGATGCTTTTTTGTGCTTTTTCATGTAGAATGTCACTTTTACAGATCTGCCTGGAAAATCAACTCATCAATTCATTGACAAATTTGTATAGTCAACTAACAATTTCTTTGGACGATGACGGCCCTTCTTCGATGATTGGTTATTGTTGTCAGCAGTCCTTAGCTGAAGCCTACCGAGGGCAAGATGTATCCCAGGATACTTTGGGTCAAATCTTCTCTTTTGCTTTTTTTGGCGGATTGCAATTTAGGGACATACTGCCACCTATCATACCGTAGTATATAGAACAGGATCTAATGTACCTTATTCTGTAAAAATTTTATATGATAAATAAAAAGAAAAGAAAAAGGAGAAACTCTATTAATTAATCTTGTTTTTTGTTAATTAAAAAAGTCTATTACCTCTCTTTGTGTTTCCTCCACCATATCTCTATTTGTTCCTAGTATCACTTCCAAATCCCATTCATGTCAGCCCTCCCTCATCCTTGGAAACTTACCCTCTCTTCAATAATTTGACACAGTGCATAATTGCGTTCTCAATAATTTAAACTATATTACATTGCACACATATTTGTGAATTTACTTTCACTTTACTTTCACACATATCTGAGATTTCCATTTTTGTTTTTCATTTGTATTCATGGTGATATTATTATTTAGATATTCATGTGACATTGTGACATAGTCTCATAGCCCAGTTTGTCCTAAAAAAGAGATGCAAATAACAGTGTTGAGGTTAGACAGCCATTATTACAAAAGGAGCAGGACCAAAAATAGGAAAAATATATAAGATATCTATTTCTCTGGTGTCTTATAGTATATGTTTCTAAAACTAAAACTAATTTTAAAAAATCTGTTCAAAGCCTTTAAAAGTGGTAACAGCATATACTACAGTGTAGCTTGGAGTGTGTAGTGTATTGTAACTTTTTGAAATCTATTCAAATTTATTTTTGCATACTTTGTTACAAATTCATATGAATAAATACCTGACTTTGCACACGTGCTTTCCTGCACCCCCTTTTCTTTGATGACCTGAACAGTGACAACATTACCTTAAAACACACCTTATTAAAAAAAGGTGTCTGTGTGAAATTTCTGCCTATGAAAACTGTGAAATTTTAAAGCCTCTATAGGATCTGGTTTTATAATAAATATATATTTTGATACTTTGAGATGGAAGGCAGATATCACAGCACTAATTAGATCCCAGCAAGATCATTTGAAGATCAGCCGTTTGGGATGATGTTTAGCTTTCACACAGTAAAGTCAGGAAAGGTGCTGTCGTCTGTGTTGAAATGAACACAGACAAACAGTTGTTATTTAAGCTCCTGTTGGCTTAAATAACAGCAGGCCTACACTGATTATTTAAAAAAAGTTGTGAATAATCTTGGCCTTTTTACCCCACTCCGTCACCAGTCATTAGTTATGACCCACGGGGTCTCCACAGGAGCCTATTGATCACTCATTGACTGATTGATTTAGACAAATACTTTTTTTCTCTCAGAGTGCGAGGTCGAGTCGCTCTCTCTGTTAATTGAAGATAACAGAGAGGCAACAATGGACCCCGTAATAGAATGAGAGTTTCGTGATTATCGCTGCAGAAAGAAAAGAAAATGCAGAAGCAGGGGAGGAGGACGACGAGGCGAGGAGGAGGAGGGGGCGCTCTAATTAGGAAGCGGGGCGGTGTGGAAGCTGTGGCCGGCAGGCAGGCGACAGGCGCCGGGTCCCGGACAAAAGGCTGTCTGCTGCCCTAAACTCCCCCTGCTTAACCCTTTAAACCGAGACACACATATACGCAGTCACACGCACAGTACTGCTGCATCACACAGCTTTCTCTCTCTCTCGCTACACACACACACACACACACACACACACACACACACACACACACACACACACACACACACACACACACACACACAATTTGACTTTGGTACCAAACACTGACGACCAATGCTTTGAACGCCACGATTGAAAAGGAACAACACACACAAAAATGACAAAAACCACACGGTCTTAGTAGTAGTAGTGATAATAGATTAAAAAAAACACGTGAAACCATTGCATATGTAGCCCATTAAAACCCCACAATATTACACGTATTTCCAAAATGTACAGGCCAAAACTCCATATTTCCTGATAAGCTTCCAGCTCAGTGAGGGAAAGGTTAAAGTTGCTCTCAGGCTTCAGAGGATGTGTGTGAACGCAGCAGAGAAAGCTCTTCCTATAAATACTTACATTACTCGACTCTTTCTAAAAATACAGACGGCCACACAATACTAAAGGAAATGCTGATTGACGGTGACTGAAGACCTGCTCTAAATATACTTGAACGGCAGTGCATGCAGGAGACAGACATATAATAAATACAAAATGACAGACATAGGCCTATTGCCCTACTGTATACTGCTAAGCAACTAATAAAATACCAGTAACAAATAGTATCAAGAAGAAAAGTTGTCTCTTTAACTCTATTGGTCAATTAAAGCCGGTACAGTAAGATTTAATTTAACACTCACAGCTGTAGATTTTATGCAAAATGGATATAGCAACAAATATCACCCAAAAAGTAATCAATTAATTTCATCATCTGATTCAAATGTATTTTAATGACATGGATTAAACCCAATAACATGTTCTTATGAAATTAAAATACACACATGCACTTTTTTATGTAAAACATATGATCGACAGGGGGCGCTCCTGTCCCACGTGCGCTTATGTGTGTGCACTGTGTGTGTGTCAATGGACTTATTTTAAAAAACGCTTTTTAAAATGTACAGCTGTTCTGCTCTAATTAGAGGATACCAATAATAAAAAGTTATTATATTAATATAATTAACAATAAACAATAATAATAATAATAATAATAATAATAATAATAATAATAATAATAATAATAAGGATACGCCTCCAAGCTTTCAGCACAACGATTTTTTATTGAAATTGTGAGACAATCAAAAAAAAAAAAAAAAAACCCGGACAACCAGCATAAACAAGATACTTTCCTCTTTAAATATATTTTTGAATAGATATGAATGATGCGCCCGTAGGAGGAATTGCTTTGAATGTCTCCTGGCTGGAGTGAAATAACCTGAGGTGTTTTTGAATCCATGTGGAGCTCTTTCCTCTGTCTTTGTCGGTGGATGCAGACTAAAACATGGCACACACGTCACCTAAAATCAGCGATGCTTCATAAACAGTTTTTCAAACCAACAAGCGCTAAATAGCTTTCATGTACAGTATACGTTCATGTAAAATGGGGGAGAGGAGGAGGAGGAGAAGAAAAAAGTAACAAGTTAAATTCGAAATATATACACGCTAATATACAGCCTTGAATAAATTAATACCAATTGCATATTCTTGGATCTTAGCTTTATTTACAGAATTTGTTTTATCTTTAATTACATAAATAGTTCAGAATTTTTTTTCTGGCATGAAATGATAAGCGGTTCTTTCTTCCTCTCGCAGAGCGTTCGCCTTCCATGAAATAATCAGGCCTGGAAAAAAAGTTTTTGGATGCAGCTTGAGACCTGCCTGTCGAAACCAGGTCCGGACGCTCAATTGCTTCAAGTTAACCAAACTCAACACGTCGCTCTCCGCTGTGCGCCGCTCAGTCTGCGGAGCTGCAGGCTCTCAGGCAGGTTAGACCGATAGATGGGGCCGATCCTGACCCTCTGATATAATGGATATGATAACGTCTCATTGCCTACATTTTTGTAGTGGAATTGTTACGTCCTTGACGCTCATTTTAGTTTTATCATTATTTTAGTATTTAATTGTCTAAAATGTGTTGTTTATATATTTCATTGTTTTGTATAATAGTATTTTTAATGCAGGAATGTGCCCCAGAGTTTCTATATGGGTGAGCCTGCCTTCAAGAGCCGCTAACCCAAAAATACTGGGATTCAGGGGAAAGTGTGTGTCTGATGATAGTCAAAATGTTGTCTGACAGGCTTTTCACCCTCTCTAATAGGTAAGCTCCAGAGGAGACCCTTAATACTTGTGGATTTAAAAAGATTAAATTGAATTATATGGGCAACATTTTTGTCTATCTGCTGCTTTGTTCCAAAAAATACCAGTTATCGGCCTTCAGTCAAACCTCATCCCAGTCTCTCTAATGTGCTGTACAGGACAAATGCACTTATAGTCCTCTGGTATTCAAGCCAAGTCTTCATCCCAAACAGAGAGTTTTCATCACTTGGGAGAGTCTGCACTCGGGGAGGGCTCCCGTTGGCTCTCCAGGCCGCTGACCAGCCTCTGAATGCTTTGCAGCTCATTCACTGAGTCCTTCATAGAGGTTTTGGGAGATGCAACCCTCCCACTTGACCCTCCTGTCTTATGGTTGCTGTGGTGCTCCGGTGCTGGGCTGGTGTCCCTGCTGCCCGGTTTGGAGGATTCGGAGCCTGGATTCAGGCTGCCCTGCAGGCCAGTGGTGAGCAGGCTCTGAGGCAGCGACACTGGGAGCTGGTAGGGGTTGAAGCGGAGCCGGGGACGTGACGCGTTCAGGAAGGGGTTCCTGGAGAGGGGGTTAGAGGTGCTGGTGGCTGGGAGGGCTGAGGCCGCAGCAGCAGCCGCTGCCATGTAGGTGTAGGGATATGGGAACAGACCACCAAACGGAGGCATGGGGATGCCCTGGAATATGCAAGAGGAAAGACTATGAGTTACAGTTGCACATCATTATTTCCAGTCAAGCTGTCAAATAATCAAAGCACTGACATGTTTTTTCCAACACACAAACAGCAACTGAACTGGTCAATTTTTTCAGATTTTTTAAAACAGATTTTGTAAATTATGAAAGTAAAAGCAACAAATGTTTATATTGGATGTAAAAATATTTTTACAAATAGTTTACTCCACAGAAGCTGAACATGTTCAAGGAAATAGTTTGATTACTGTTTTTATCATTAAATGTGTGTTAGTGCTAATACTTTCAAAAGGTCCCACTTTTTTGCATGCAGCAAATACATGACATTTTGCATCTCTGATCATGCATATTTTCAGTACTAAATATAAGACTTTGCACCGTCTACACTCTCAACCCAAAGCTCCAACTTTCCTGTCGTGCTGACATCAGTTCAGTCCTACAGGTGTACAGACAAACTAAATAATGTTCTGAATGGAGGACCTTCCTTACCTGAGAGGCGAGCATGTGCTGAGACAGATGGAAGGGGAAGGGGTTGGGGCTTCCTCCCGTGCCCTGAGTGGAGAGGCTGCCATTTTCCAAACCACTTGCAGATACAGAGGCCAATAGATGCCCCATGCCCATAGCAGAAAAGGCTCCAGGGGCCATGGCAAACTGCCCGGGGTGAAACAACAGTGGTGATCCAGCGCCCAGAGGGTTAAAGAACTGCTGACTGTGCAGGCCAGACAGAGCCAGACTTTGTAAGTGGCCTGGGCTGAAGTGCGAGGGGCTCTCGGTCTGAACCATGAGAGGGGAGAAGGTCTCCTTAGTGGCACTAATGCCTCCGGCCTCCAAGTCCTTTGTCAACACGTCCGTGGTGTCCTTCCTGTGCCTGCTCTCCGCTTTGTCCTTCTCAAGGTTCCTTGTACTGAATAAGGAGTCATCCTTCTTTTCTGTTATAGGCCTGTCCCTCATGCGCTCCTCACACCTGGAGCTGTAGGGGGACACGGGTTCAGGTCCTGGGCTGTTGGAGCCAGTGCAGCGCTCGTCGTGATGCTCCAGCTCCTGCTCGCTGTCAGTGCACGTTTTCTCATCTAAAATACAGGAATCACATTGGGAAAAAAGAGAGGTGTAAGCATAGTGTCTAACCATCCATCACAAATAGATTCCAATAACCCAGCTTGTGTTGTCATTCTAGTTATATACATGTTGCCACACTAGAATGGCAATATAAGCCAGCCTGCACATATCAGACCAAATGTCAATTTAGTTTTTCAGAGCAATGTAAAATAGCTTTTGTATTAATTGAGTAAAGCTTTTGAGTATGCACACATCAAGAAATATTAATTAAAAGCATGGCCCATTAACAAATACTTTAGCCAGTATTGTCATATAAATTATTTGGATACATTAAGGGAAAAAAAACAATAGGGACCAAATAAAAACCACAACCAGACAGCATTTACTTTTACAATAAATGGAAGTCAAATGTAGTTGACCCCGATAGCAGTTTCACACAATGTATGATCTCAATTACAACATTTCAATCTAAATGTGATTTAGCAGATTTTTGTCAAAGTTTACATTTATTTTACTGTTAACATTCACTCTTCTCAGGTGTATTTAGCTGCCATGCAATTATTGTAAATAAAAGTAGTTCTGTTTATTGGAATGAAGCGGGTGCCTGTACTGAATGACAGGTGTCCACTAGTGGTGAGAGTTTTTAAATATTCAAACAGGTTACAAATATTTTTTTTTAAGTATCCCATTGTTGGCTTGAATGTGTCTAAATTCGCGCAATAACACATTCCCGCACAGAAAATAAAAAAACGTATTTTTCTGCACCCCCATTATTTATTTTCGTCACATTACAGATTAATTTCCTCCACCAGGTCACAGACATATTTTAGCCATTTTAACAAAATGTTAATTAGGCTACTGAATTTGAACTCTTAGTCGTTTTAGGTGATTACAAAAACACATCATAGCTGTGCATAGCATGGCTTTAACCGTCGGTGAAATACCGGCTTATGTACGGGCCCGAAGAAAACAACAACAACGTGTCTCACCTCGACTGGACCTGCTGAACCTTAGCGGGCTGGTATCGGCTCCCAGCGGGGAGTGGACAGCGTCCCTGCCGGTTGGAGGCTCACTGGATGAGTCGTCCGAGTCCGCGCCATCCCGGTCCGCCTTGCACTGGTCCTCATACATCCGCAGCGACGGCATGGTTAGCTGTTTCCTGTCAATTAACAACGATAATAATAATACAATGAGTGGTGGTTTGGGTTATCCTACCGCTGTTCCACCATGACCTTGGTCACACACATACACACACACACACACACACACACACACACACACACACACACACACACACACACACACACACACACACACACAGAGGCCTGCACGCAGGTGTTGGGCGGCAGTTACCTTTTCTCTCTCCTCCCGTTCCCCGTGTCTCTGAATCCTTTGGCAAACGGGTTGTTGTCAATCTTCAGCTGCGTTATCTGTAAAAAATACAGAGTGAGAATAGATGTTGGAGGAATGGAACCAGAATTACAACAGTCCTGTACCATATTGGGACAGCAACGTGTTTGGATAAACACACAGAAAGCAGCGTGTTGGACAGTAGCCACGGCAGGCCTCGGATTTGCATTATTAATAAAAGCGTAATGATGGGGTGTTATTCTCATAGGCCCCTGGAGAGAAATTCTGCCACGAAATATTCCTCTATGGGGCCACACAAGCCTCCGTTCCCCCAGAAAAAGAGGCAGACGGAACAATACTTGAACAGATGACATATCAATAATTAATAATGCGGTTTGGATCACTGCTTCTCTACGATATGTCCTGATGTGGAAGCGGCCGGTGTGGCTTCAAATAGGGGCGCGGAGCCGGAAAAGGTGCCTGTACGGCTCTTGCGGGAGCGTCTTCGCTCCTGGAGGCCCTGTGGCCCTTGAACAAGACGCTTTAGGCGTTTGCAATTTGAGCAGAGAGAGTGTCTTGTCCACTATGACTGCGGGGTGACCAGCCTTTTAACTGCCCTCTAATCGATGATGACTCTTTGCCCCATAAACTTTTACAAGAGCCCCCCCCCCCCCCCCCCCCGACACCACCTCCAATTAGCTTCATGGAGGAGGATAACAAGGGGCTAATAATACCCTCAAATCTGGGCTACACATATTCAAAACTCAATTCAAATTTGCTGGGTTTTTACATGCTCTAACAGTAGACTGTATTAAATCCCCAAAAGTGAAAGGTGCTAGTGTCATTTTTTGAAAAGGCAAAAATTCAAATAAAGAAAGAGCGCATGTCTGCCATGTTTGCTGCTCATTACAAGTACACACAATACACTCTCCACATTGAATCGCCTAATTTATATACTTCAGCTCAGGGTAATGGCCAATGTATAGCCGTAATAGCAGGTACAATACATTGTCAGACATAGCTACACCCACGAGTCCAGGCAAAACAAACAAATAAATAAATAAATCAAGTGGGCCATGGGAGTCCTCTGCAGGGAAATTAGGCGACCTACAAAATCAGATTAAGTCTTCGGGGGTTGGCGGTGGGGGGAGGGGACGCATGTAGGACATTTATTATGCAAAGTATAGCAGCCATATTAGAGGCAGTCGGTTGAGTGTGAACAGTGACTCACCTTGTCGTTCTGGTAGGCCGTCACCGCTACGAACTCGGTCTCCGGGAAGACGTAGGTCCTGAAGGTGCTGTAGGGGAGCTTCAGGATGTCGTTGGCCCGCACTATGTGGAACCGGGGCTGGTACTTGTGCATGGAGTTCAGGATGGTCTGGACCAACACACACGAAAAGACACAGCTTTGACGTGAATATGGGTGCATTGTATGCCTCCTCGATGTTTTCCTCTCCATTCAAACTCCACACAGAATATCGCGGATCATCCAGCGCATTGTTACCGATGCCGTTATAATTACTGAGGGAGCAGACTTGTCTGTAATTAGTGCGGGGCCAAGGGAAAATCCTGAGCAGGCCACACATGTTGTCATGAGGGTTCAGAATTACGACACAAAAAAGTGATTTGATCCAGTTTATCGGAACAAAAGCTCCACCTTTGTCTCTCTATGGTTTCAGATTGGCCACAAACAGTACAGCCACTTTACCAGCCGAGAGTTCGGAGAGCTCGAGGCGGGTTGCGGTTCTTTTTTTTTTTTTTTTTTTTACATACAGGGCACCAGAGAATAAATATGCATTTTAAGGTAAAATTTATTTTTTAAAATCACTCATAAAAAAACACAAAGCAGCAATCAAATGCAATACCGTGTTAATTCCGGATAAAAATAAGCATATTGAGATACCATACAAACCTTACACCTTAAAGATCGCTTATAATCCGCATATAGGCTGCACGTGCAAATAAGACCAATAAACGTGATTAGAACTCCTGCCTTCAAGCGATTGCTAATGATTTAGACTGACATGTAAATGCTGAATTTGTTTCCAGTCGGAAGCTGCACTCTGCCAGTCAGGAGTTTCTCAGACATTTGTCATTTGCTCCTGTCGCTCCTTATTTTATTTATTTTGGGGTTGGTGTATATTTTTAAACCGGTGAAATGACGTGTAATACGTGGTAAATGTATGGGGTCATATTTCGGATAAAACACACAACAACAACCTAATAGTATAGGGCACTACACTATACTATAGCCTACTATACTATACTATACTATACTATACTACTGATATCAGACACGTCAGTCGGCTCGGTCATTCACGCTCATTTCACGTCATTTATCTGTGACCCCAGCCTGGCAAACACTCAGCTCAAATGTACTGGTGTTTTTATTTTTTATTACAAATACAAGCCCGATTAAAATGAAAAACATAAAGGGCCAGGGGGACAATGCAGCCGTGGTTTAGGCCACGAGCAGCTGCAGAGAGACGGGCCCATGGCTACATGGGTGCAGGGGAGAAAATGCAGGCTGATACTATCCCGAATCTGGAGAGCTGCAACGAAACATAAGCTCTGTGTATGTCAGCGGCAGTGGGAAGTCAAGTGGTGACAAAGTGTCAACAGCTTTGGACGTAAAGGCGTCCAACAACATAAATGTGGGCTGACTCATCTTTAAACGCAGTTCATTCTCTGACATTATTTGTGTAACGTTCTGATTCTATAGTTAGTAGAAAAGCTTCGCGCACTTTTATTAATTTCCCTGCAGTAGTTTTCATTTGCATTCAGCACATGCTATGTGCTCTGTTTTTATTTATTTCCCTTTTCCCCCTGGCTGTGTCTTGTTATTATTGCGCTGCTGCAACGACCCACTTTCCCCATATGCTTCATACAAATTTCATCTGATTTTAAAAACACCTAAAAACACCCTTTCTGTTCAAACAGCGAACACCTCATGCACCATACGCACATACAAAATGTCTCTGTTCAGTACTTACAAATCCGTGTTTGTCTGAAATATTGTTGGTCAGCTTGAGTTTATGGAAAGCAACAGGCTTCGCCATCCACTGCTCGCCGGTGGCCGGGCTGTCCGGGTGGATATACATCCGCTTGGGCATCTCCGGGTCGGCCTTGCCCGCCACCATCCAGCGGGAGTTGTGGAACTTGTAGCGGCAGTCGTCCGCCGCCACGATGTCCATCAGCAGGATGTATTTGGCCTTTTTATCGAGTCCGTTTATTCGCACTTTGAACGGAGGGAACATCCTCCTGCAGAGTAAAAACACACAGGGAGTCAACACGCCGCTCCGACAAGAGGGAATATTGTATTTATTATTCTCCAGCAAAACCATAGTGCGTTTGTCGGTGTGCGTGTGTGTGTGTGTGTGTGTGTGTGTGTGTGTGTGTGGGGGGGGGGGGTCTCTGTCTGTCTGTCCGTCTGTGTGTGTGTGTGTGTGTGTGTGTGTGTGTGTGTATGCATGTGTGTGTTGTCCAAAGCCCACACTACAAATCTGAGCAGTATATTTGTGACCACACCACTTCACGTCCCTGCTTTTTGAAGTGACAGCCTGTTTATAAAATCCAGAAGCGCTGCTGCCTCAACACAATGCAGTTTGGGAGATAAAAACTGACTAAATCCCATGACACATTACCCCCAAATATGTCCTTTGATCAGTCTTGAAATATATTGTAAATATTTCAAATTAATTTACGTTTTTAATAATTCACTAATTTAAAGAAAATTAAGCCAATTTAAATCCTAAATATAAACACAGTTATGTAGCTGGAACTCCATTCACAACAATATATTTAGTGTGTAATGCGATGTAAACATGACATGTTCTTGCAGTATCCTCTATTGCTTTTTATCATATTTGAATTAATTGTTGAACAGGTTAATAATTGGTGGGGAATTAAAAACCGAATTTAATGAACTGACACATGCACCATTTAACAACGTATAAACGAATAAATGGCTTTTAACTGCTCTGAACTTTTCAGCTTGGCTCATTCTCTACATTAATAAAGATAAACTGCCTATTTAAAAAAAATAGGAAATAATGTAGTCTCGGTATATCCATTAGTGAATTATTACCTTCCGGACTTGGTGATAACCATCTCCGTCCCGAGTTTATGAAATTGGTCCCAAAGATCCTTGGCTTCCAATGTAACTTTGGGGTCGTCGTCCACTTCCTCCTCGGGCTCCAGGCTCTTCATGCTGCGGAGGTGAGCCGCCTGATGGTGGCTTAGGGCCGGGTGGAGCCCAGCCTCCGCCGCCCCGGCCAGGCCGTGGTCCGAAATGGGCTTGGTGAGCGCCCCGGGAGGCAGGCTGAGAGCCGGGAAGAAGGAAGGCTGCGCGGCCGCTAGAAAGGCGGACATGGGGAAGTCGGTCGGCCGGTGTGCGTGGAAAGGGTGATAAGCCATTGCAGTCCCTGTGAAAACTGGATCTCTCATCGGTGCATCCACAAAAACCGATGTGAAATAATGGATATTTTAGTGGTAATTCCCCCCAACCCAGAGCCAGAGTAGGTCCGCGCTTCGCGAGCAGTTAATTTCTGTGGAGCGGTGCTGACGAGCACGGCGCTTTGTCAAACACACAGCGCGTTATCAGGCTGAAGAAAATAGCCCAGAGTTGCTGTTGATGTGCTTGTTTCCTTCTGCTCCTCCGCCGAGTCCCTCAGTAGGAGCGGTGTGTGAAGGCAGAGCCCGGCTGCGCTGTGTGCCTCTCAGAGAAATAAGCTGTTCCTCTGCTTCAGTCATCCCACACTGACTGGAGAGATGTGGCCCCGTTCACTGCAGATCTGTGACTATCTCACATGTCTTTCCTGCCTCCATCCCCAACACTAATGAACCAAGCCCCTTTGATTGCTGATTTTACGCTTTCTGGACCAATTGTGGGCCCCTATAGGCGTGGTTCTGACAGCTCCGGTCAGATTCTAGGGAGAGGGAGGGGGTAAGAAGGTGTCGGAAGCATTAGCAGTAAGAAAACATGTCAACAGAATAAAATATTAACCAATGACAGGAAAGATCGGTAAATCCCACCCCCATTTCCAAGCCAAACACCGGGTCAGCCCTCAGTTCTTGGCCGGTGGAGGCATCGTCTCTCTCGGCTTGCGTTTTTACAACGTCGCCTCCGGAGAAAACAGCCCATCCACAGAGTCACTGTTTTAATACTCACCTCAATACAGAGGAACAGCTCCAGTTGTCCACGTTTACCACTGTCTTTTAGAACAACTCACTACTCTCAATCCACGACTCGCAGCTCATGCTCTGCATTCCGGAGAGATTTATTCCAAAGAGCTGCTGCTCTCTCGGTCGCTCTCTATAATAACCGCCTTGTACTTATTCCGTGTTATCGGCTGTTTTGACGCTTATAGGCTGGATTTGCCTCACACTAGCCCAGGCTATCCGTGTTAGCTGTGTGTACACTGACTTCAGCCTCATACAGCCCGGCTTCCCCGGGCGAGAGCCATTTATCTGTGCGTTTGTCCTGATCGAGCTGACTGGAAGGCAGCGACGGTCGCAGCGGCGGCGGCGCAATAAAAGAGACGAGGCTGGAAAAGACAAACCCAGATGCTGGGCGGAGGAAAGGAGGAAACCAGATGAATGATGATGATGAGTGAATTTTGAGAAAAATATCAGAGAGAAGGAAAAGCGGTGAGTGCTCACTTCGATACAAACTCTTCCTTGTGTAGACGCAAATAAAGTTACACTATTTGGAGACTCTGGCATTGTTAGATTTTTAATTTAATAAGGTTATATTTTATTATTGTCAGTGTCAGTTATTATCACTAATGTTACATTGTTGTTGGACGTCGTGGGGATTTTATTTTTGTATCGAAACAATCGCCAGCAATGAGATGATTTAGTGCTCAGTCTCAGAGCTGAGGGCAGGCCGTGGCAGCGTGTAATCTCCGACAGGTTGTATTTTGTCAAACCAAGGACAGTGCGGGACTCCGGGAGCCACGGGGCCCCCCACCCGCCTCCCTGCACTCCGCTCTGCTGAGCTCCTTTAGAGGAAATCCAGCGCCGCAGCTCTTGATTAACTTGGACTCAGTTTGTTAAAGAGCCGCTCGGCGCCAGTCGGCTGATGCGCCACAATAAGAACAATCTCTTGTCTCTTTATATTTACCCTGAAGTCGTGCATGCGCGAGCCCCTCTGGCCCCCCCTCAGCAGCCTCATCTGCGGCTCCGCTCCACTTTTCTGGCTCGGTCATGGCTCGGTGTCAGATGTGAATTTAAAAAAAATATATTTTTGGATAAACAGCTGCTCTCTCCGTGTTGCGGGACACAGGCGTCACTTCGACCAAAACTGAAACAAAAAGTGACAACCCCTCTGAAAGAGACTGCCACAGACAACTACGGATTTCCTATTAACCCTTAGAACTTATCGTCTCGGCGGCTTCCGCTGACACGACGCTTAGATATGCTGTGAATATTACATGTATTATTAATACATATTATTCATCCGCATCTTTTGCCACGGGGCTGTAAAACAATCACATGAAGATTAAATGTGCTAAACAAAACTGTTAATGCGGGACAAAAATGCAACTCCAGGAAGTTTCAGCGGCCTGCACGTGTGCGTCAGATACATCGTGTTATGTGATTTAGCAGCATGCAGTGTTTGCGCATCTCCGCTATGTTACACACTTGTTGCTCGGTTTCCATCCGATTGATACGGCCCGCATAAAGGGTCTGCAGGCCTGACATCAGCAGCTCTATACCAGAATGCTAAACATCTGAAGCCCAAACAGTTTCTACAAGCCCATCAGATCAGACACAAGCCCCCGGAGCACCAACTGTTCCACACAGCGGAGTCAGTGTCCACTGGCAATGTGAAAAATATGTCTATTCTAACAGTTGGAAATAAATGCCATAAAGCATCAACTTCACATGAGGAAAATGTAAAATCATCAAGCATGTCTGGCACACACCTCGCCGTTTTCTCCAGAGTTATTTTGTGGTGTGTATCTGCTATAATTTGGCCGGACAGCTGACTTGTTTGGAATGCCGCACCTTCAGATTTATGAAATGACAGAAGAGACGTAGGAGTGCCGTGGGAGCGGCGGCAGTTTGTCATTGTTTGGAAGCTGCATGCACTGAGCTTTAGGCCTACTTGGAAAAGAAAAAAAAAGATTAGCAACATATGGGGGTGGATAACGGGTTTTCTGCCGGAATACTCAACTGGATAATTGTATCAACAATGCTTTCGCAAATTAGTCACCATTTATTTGTTCTGTTCCGTCAACGGTACAGAAATCTCCATTACGCGCGATTTAAAAGTCATTAAGTCAAGGGAGGACTGCTCCAAGCTGCTGCTAGATCTACATAGAAGGGGCACTGTGCCGATAGATTAGCACATTCTCTGTGTTGGGGATTAATGAAAGCAGACAGTGAATTTGTTCCTCAGACTTGTTCTTTGGAAATGTGTGTGTGTGTGTGTGTGTCCTGCGTGTCAGATGGGGATGTGAAACAATCATCGTGAATGGTACAAGATGCGCAGAATGTGGAGGAACATCTAATAACAGGAGCATATTCTTAAGCTTTGGTCCCAAATTTTCTCACACGTTTAGATAATTTATGATTCTGACAAAATATGTATTATCTTATAACCAGAAATGTGTCAAGAAAAGCAGGTTTAGAGGCTTCAGTTGCACATATGTGATGCAACCTGTCGGTCTCCCTGTTATCCGGGGCTGTGGGCCTATTTCAAGTAAATTAAATGCTTGCATGACGCTTTCCACACAGTAGGAAGTTGACTCAAGCTTTTCTGTGTCCTTGATCCGTCTGCTCAATACAACACAGTGCAACAGATGTGAAAATGTGCGTCTTCCGTCCCGGTGATTTGGCCCATGTGTCAACGATCCAGGCCAAAGACGCTCTAATTACAACATAACGGAGCAGTTTTGCGCCATATTCGTCTATAATCGAGTATTGTTATTTTCTTCCGACTTCCGACATTGTTCCTTTCTTCCTTTTATCTCTCCATCTTCTCCTCCCATCTTCCTGCATCATCTCTCCGGCTATATTTAGCGGCTAGACTGAGGCCTTGGCGCCAGACCGTTTAAGACCTGTCAAAGTCCCTCATATTTCCCCTTGTCACATGGCGACCAGCGGCCCTCTCCTCCTCCTCCTCCTCCTCCTCCTCCTCCTCCTCCTTTTTTTCTTCTTCTTCTTCTCCTTCTCCTCTCTCATCCTCATCGTACAGCTACCAGCACCCCTCCTCCTTCTCTTCCTCCTCTCCTTCATCTCCTCCACTTCCTCCTGCAGCTCCTCTACAGTTCACTCTGCTAAATGACACATATCATTTCTCACTTGTAAAGCAGTGTTTCCTCAACCACACACACACACACACACACACACACACACACACACACACACACACACACACACACACACACACGCGCACACACACACACACACACACACACACACACACACACACACACACACACACACACACACACACACACTATCATGTTATTTCGAACAATACAATGAAAACTAAGCCTTTCGGGATGAGCATATTACCTGATGCATCCCAGCTCTTCCATAAAACAAACATGTTTTTACTGGACATGACTTCATGACAAACTCAATCATGAACTACAACCACTCACATCCAGCTACCTTCCAGCCCCCGAGCTTATTTTACCCTCATATTCTGACAGTCTCTCAGCTGCATTGTTGTGTGGGGGCTGTGTGTGACTGACAGGTAGGCGCCAGGTGGGGGCGCTATAGTGACCCAGGGGAGCCAGAGAGGAGTGACAGAGATGTCACATCCACAGGCGTTACAGCAGCCAACACCGTGATGCTATAGACACTCACACAGACTTCAGACTGATCAGGTTTAGTCCCAGAAAGAAAGCTTTGATTTGATTTACTCTTCAACTCTTTATAATGCAGTGCTTTTAATACCCTCTAATTATTTTACCATTAGATTTTTAATTATAGTGAAATTGTGCGTTATAGGTACTAAGGAGACTCGGGGTAAATCAGAATGGAAGCAAAATCTGCACGGCCACAGGTGAATACGTGCATGACACTCAACCGAAATGTGCCTCCAAATCGATCACAAAGACATTACCTACTGTCATTACTCCCTCAAATCTTCCCTGCAGCATTAACAGAAAAAAAACATCTGTTGTTAGTTGTCGGTTGTTGGTTGCTGGTTGGAGGTGACCTTCCCGTTGTGCCTTTGAGCACAAAGTGCTGCGAGCTCCTCTGTATCCACAGGAGGACCTCTGAAAGCACCAATAGAGACATTAGAGTATTTTCGTTTTTTTTCTGTAGGTGCCGCACATTTTGATAAAATCAAAACAAATCGATCTCATTGAGTCATCTTGTTAAAAATACCTGTTCCGCAAACACGCAGTCACGACTGAAACCGGCCTTTATAAATGTCGTGGGTCCCCGAAACATGACAAACGGACACGAATAAAACATATTTCTGCTAAAACAAAAAGGCCTCTGCACAATCGACTTTCTTTTAAAAAAGATTTTACATGTTTAGATTAAGAAAATAGAATGTTGAATTTTTATATTCCACCACCTCTCAGTAAATACATTTATTTGAGGGATATTATTATATACGGATTCGCAAAAAAACTTTAATTTTGAAAACAGATTAAAAGTATTTGATCAAACCGAGCGGTACAAATCTCTCCTTTCTGTGTAGTTGAACCTGAAGTGTGAACATGCGGTTTAGTTCCCGCCATCAAATGAAATAAAGGGATTACACTTGTAAACCTTGTATGTTTGTGTTTTGTTCAGGAGAAGCTCTCAACTCATTTCCTAGGCATGAAATAATATTTAAAGCATCGGCTTTTAAATATCATCCAGCGCACATATTTTTTTTGCTCTTCCATTTTCGTTGAGGCACTTTTTCTTTAAAGCAGCAAAATAATTTCCTGTGTGTTTGCAGAAGTGTTGACAGCGTGGAGAAATTGAATTAGAAGCTGCAGCGCTGGGAACATTGAATCATATTAGGAGCGCTGCAGAGGGGCAGGAAGGCTACCTGTAGGCCGGAGGGAGAGGCTTTTCAGCCCCTCTGCTGCCACACAACACGGAGTATCAGAAATCCTGCTACATGACAGAAAGCATAATGACAGACACACAATAAACACAACCTCTCATCAAGACTAAAGACAAAACGAAGGTAACGTCTCAGTGTCAATGTCATACGTCATATTTTAGTGTTGGATTATTGTTCCCATTTTTCCACAACATTTGTAATTGTAAACGCTGAGAACTGAAACTGCTTTCAAAAGTGACACGTTTCAAATTAAGTTGCGATTAAAAATGACTAAAACATTGACGATTATATGACAATGTAATTATTTCTGCGGCTTCAAGAATTAAAAAGACATGAATAAAACATCTGCGAATGTGTCGTCATGTCATATAACGCCGTCGCGGTCAGTCAGTGAGTTGAATATAGAGATGAGTGGAGTCAGACTTCATCGCAATGTCCCTTTAAAAATACTGAGCTGACATGTATCTTCTCACACATGAATGGATGTGTGCTAATTGAAATGTAGGAAACTGAGTTTAGGTAAGTGGATCCCTGCTTCCTCTGTTCCTCTGTACAGGTAAGTGTTTTATTAACTGCCTTGTAAAATGACAGAAACCTAAAGCAGCACAGAGAATGGAAACTGATTCATGTGTATCTTTAAGGATAAATATGGCGGATGAAACTGAAGCTGATCCAGAAAATATTCTGCTCATGTTCCTGATTCAAATCTTATCTCCTTCCAACCTGACAGCAGCCGGCTGAGCTCAGATCAGCGAGCACATCTCCGGCATTGTCTTGGACATTTTACACTGTACAGGTCCTGACACACTGATGGAGAGCTTTAGTGGGAACAAAGCTGTCTCTGTGGTTTACAGACCTCCTGGAGGGGACTACAGGAGGTGAGAAAAAAGGCAAATAATCAAATGAACCTGATGTGAGTAAAGTCTGTAAATGAATCATGTTTGTAATTTATTGACAGTTCAAAGATTGAACTCTTCCTCGACAGTTATACGTTGATCTATATGTAGTCTGATTTCAGGTTTAGGATCCATGACATGGATCTAAAAATGGCCTTGGTCCTTGTGTCAATGTATACGTTTTCTGCAGCACCTGATCACCTTTAACATGAGATAATCAACTAATCATCAAAATCATGTTGCTCTCTGAATTAGATAACAATTATTCTAAATCATTTATTTCTCTCAGAAAATGTAATATTTTTATACCACTCAAAATGAACTTGAGTAGACAGCATGTGTTTACAATTCACCACATGTAGTTTAATATTTTGTTTGATGAAATGTGTTCAAGGTCCAGGAGCACCGTGTTTCTAAGCACTTTCTCCATCACAGGGCCAACTGAGATGTTTAAGGATTTAATGTGAAGGCGGTGAAGGTAAAACATGCAGGAATCATCTCAGGTATGTCCCACACACAGTGAATTGGTTGCAGAGAACAACTCAAAGTGCCTGTTATGGTTGAGCTGCAAAAGAAGCCATTTTTGTCTGTCTTGTTCTTTATTTTAGTAATTTTGGCAACCAAAATGACTTTGACTTTGAAAATGACAATGATAAAACAATTCTGGGCGGCTCACTTACAAAAATATCTCCAAAATTAATTTGTAATCACCATTTGCACATATAAGAGGAATATAATATATAATAGATTTAAATCTACATTTTAGCATACATCAAAAGGTTGTTGAAGACACTTTGGAAAGTTTTTCCATATCCGATGTTGCATGTTGTACAATGTTTGATATTGGGCTATATAAATCAAATTTAGATTAAATTTGAATTAAAATAGTGATTTTACATCCCGATTTCTAAATCCTCTTTGCAGAAGCTGCTGGACTTCACAATGCAATGTCTTCACTAAATTCACTAAAATACATACAATAAATCCTCAAGTAAATTACATCCTATTCTGAATTGTAAAAATGAAATCATATTTAGAATATTTTTTAATTGCATGATTTGTGATTACTGGCCACACGCATGGTTTTTATGGTTAACATTTCAAACGAATCTAAAGTCACATATTAAGAAGTATAGGACATATGAAACAAAGTTTTGTTTTTCAAAATTGTTTTTATTTATTATACACAGCCCAGTCATAACCTTGTCATAACCAAATGTAATTTGCTGAAAGAAACAAAAAGAACTGCTACAAGCGATGTTCCTGCTAATTTGCATTTGGATGTATTTGCACTGCTGGTCTCAGCAGACAGAACATTGGTCATGTTGTGAATGGAGGCCACAGTTTGGATACAGTTAGCGAGCAGCACAATTCGATGCATCAACATCAACTGTTGGCTTTAAAAAAACAGCAGATAAGATTGTTCCCTCAGGTCCAGAGGCATAGGGAGACATTTCTGTTGGTTGCTTTTAAGAGCTAGCAGGAGGTCTGGAGAGTCACTTTATCTCATAAAGTCTTGAAATGGGAAATGACGGATGATGGTAAAGCTGCTCCAACTAGGCTACACTTGAAACTAATGATTGATCTGGTTACATTATATTAAGTTAATGATAATTTAGAAACTGTTAACATGGAGTCCGTTGTCTTTTAGCAAAGTAAATGTGAACGGAGCCTACTATCATTCAACATTGTGTATGCTAAACTGCTAGCCACAGTGTTATATATGTGTTAGCATGCTTTGTTCCAATCAGTTTCCAGTTAAATGCTCATGCTAACCAAGCTAATGCTTTATAGTGATCCCATGCTAAATACAGGAGAATCAGTGTGATATCACACTCAGTTTTAGTTGTACTCGATTAGCCCTGAGATGATTGATACGTGTTCACTTTGCTTTTCTGTTCAAAGTTCACAAGTTGGGACTCAACATCAGTGGGTTCCACCACACATCTCCAAGCAGAGTGTTGAATACAACATTTACGTTTCAGGGAGCTGATTTTCTTATCCAGAGCGACTTGAATCAGTGAGGAGGGATTTACTGTTTTGCAAAGGACGCATCTTTCTGAATTACTGCTACAATACACATGTCAAAGCTCACTATTTTAGAATTTCTTCTTGAAATCAATATATAGCTTAATGTGGCCAGAATCTCTCCATTCAGTGTCATTACAATGTCTTGTTTCAAATGACCAAATGTACACATTAATTTTAAACTGACATCATGCGTATCAGTTTTCAGGATTTTAGTGCATTATCCTTGTCAATGACCATATTGTTATTCATCATATTTTCTTTAAAGTTTCAAAAGTTACCCTGATGATAAAACATTGTAAAATGTTTGTTAAAACGTGTTTGAATTAAATAAAAAGTTTCCCAAAAAAGCTGCAGTTTTTCTCTTTTGCTTGTTGCATAATGCCGAGCTTTCCTCTGGATGAAGTAACAGAGAAACAGCTTGAGCCCATTTCTACTTTATTAATAAATAAATCTTCAATAAACACATTTTGTAATGGTTCAGTTTTTATGTATTCTGTTGTCTTACTTATAATGTAAAAGATTACATTTTTGTCTGCAAATGTTTTTTGGTCATCTCTTCAAGCTTGGAGATGTTCCATTGTAGCTGGGCAAGGACCTCTTTTATTTTATGGCCAGTAGTTTATGAACACATCGATGAGATGAAATAAAGCGTGCAATAAATAATTCAATGTTAATTTAAATGAATTCTTCTTTTTTTTTATCTGAGTTTTGGGATTTTAAGTTTTGTGCTGATTAGCAGAGAAACAAACATGGCCTCTCGTTTCTCAGAACAAAGAGCCAGAGTCGACCATAAAAAGTCCCTTTAACAGCACTTTACTGCCTGTTAAAAAATATGGTACTAATTACCAGTGGTACTTTGTGCTGATGGTCACCGCCGTGGTTGAAATCTGAATGGCACAATTAGGAGCAATCAGAGTGAGAAAAAAGACAGGCAGTTTCATTTCCTTGTGTTCTATTATGTTTTTATTTTCTTCCATGACTGCTGGGAAAAGTCAAGTAAGTATTTCACAAATTAAATTGTACTGTCAACAACAAGCATTTGCTCTGAATTAAAACACGTAGATGCATGCCCTCATTCAGTGAAAGATCAACAACAGGCCATCATGGCATGCAGCCAGTCCAACTACACGCAGACATGAAGGATTGTACATTGTTATTTTTATCATTGACAATTCTTTCTAATGTGTCTCTGTAAATAGTGCATTTCAGTTTTCACCAAGACAAACATTTTGCTTAAGAGAAACTAACAGGCAAGGTGTGTTGAATAAAGGAATTTCTGATTATCAAAGTCAATCTTCTTTGCTTCAGGCAAAGCTAGTACATTTAAGTATAATGCATTTATTTATTTATTTATCTATAACTAGAGGCGAGAAAAAGATTTTGGACAAAACTTGCTAATGAACAAAATACAGCATGACGGCCTCTATTACTCCACTCAATGAAAATGTACTATTTGGAACGGCCGAGTTGGGAAATATATCTAAATGATGTCAGAAATGTCTCAATTACACGGTAAACATCTAAATGACTTCAGCAACGTAGTAATAGTGTCATCTCATTACTGCATCTTTTGTCAAATGTAATTATATGATAATCAAAGGCATGAGAGGGACAAATTTAATCAAAAACATTTAGGGAGAGGCCATGAGAGCAGCAACACACACACGGAGGGAAAAGGAGCTGCTACACGTCACTGACTGGAATAAACATGTTTCCTTTGTCGGCGCTCCCGCTCTCATGGCTCATTCAGACAATAGGCACACCGTAAAACTTCAAACACACACAAAGAATGACGGCGGCCCGGGCTGAGGAAACATCAGCTGCAGAGAGAAGAGGGCGGCTGGTCTCCTACAACGTCTGTGTCAACTGGCTTCTGATTTAAAACAGCAACAAGGTTAAAAAGCAGAGAGGGATGTCCTGGGCTGATACTGGCCTGTTATTAGAAATCTGATATTGAAAATAAAGGAAGTTCCTCCCTGACCACTGTATCAAAATACTCTGTGATGAAACTACATTTTATCTGAACTTTAGATTTGGTGAACTGCTCAGCAACACTTACAATAGTTGTCAAGCAGGACATTAGCTTTCAAGAGACTACAACACATCTTTCTCAGTGTTTTCACCCAGATATGAATGCAATTTGAACACTAAATAGCTTAATTACATTTTATTTTTAGAATGATTGGAAATCTGTACAAACTACAGAAGCATTGGCAGCTTCATAAAATAAATAAAATACTAATACTGTATGTAGCTGGGATCACACTAATGTGTGAGCAGCTGCATGAGAATGTAACAACACAGAACACACTTCAGTGAAAAACAAATCCTTGGCATGATTTGGTTTGCTGTGTGTCAGTGCGATGCTGTGTGGACAGATATGGGGGAGGCAGGCGGGTGGGCCGGGTGGTGGTGGTTCTTCCTGGAGGAGAGGTGGGAGTCTAGGGGAAGTTGGTCGGGAAGAGGCTGAGCGGCTGGCTCTCGTTGGTGGGCAGGGGGGAGCGGTAGCCCTCGAAGTTGCGTGGGATGCTGCCACTGGTGGAGCCCGAGCTGTTACTGAGGGTCTCGATGCTGCCCTCCCTCTGCAGCTCTGCAGAGACACACAGACAGAGACAGAAACAGAGAGAGAGAGACAGAGAGAGAGAGAGAGAGAGAGAGAGAGACAGAGAATGTTGAGTCGGAGTCATCAGGTGATCTGTTTTCAACCACAAGAGCTAAGCTAATCAGACAACACAACTGTGCGGGTCAAATGTCCACATGCAGAGTTTGTCTTCTGACACATACTCTGTATCCTCATTCTGACAGAAACAAAGTGCCCTCATCATTCGGGCTGGCTATCAAGCCTAAACACTTTTTCAGTATGAAATGAAATGCATTCATAGCATCAATTATTTAAAATATCGTCCTTGAATGCTTTCTTAGGTCTTGTTTGCATATTGTAAATTAGTTACCTCCTAATTGAATTAAAAACTTTATCAATTTTGCTTTATTTTATTTTGCCATGTGTCTTTACTGGCTGCTTGTGTTAAGACGTCTTTCAACACACTAACTATTACTGAAATTATCTCTTGTAAACATCCATCGCAGTTTACTGACTCATTTATTGCCCAAACTGTACATCTGTAATTGTTTTTATGTTCTATATTGTATTATTACCAACTGATACAAATGATGGTGAAAACTATGAAAATAAGATCCAAGTTATAATAAACCAGAATGAACCTATAACCCACTGTTTCAGCAGCATACATGAGAACATGAAAGCAATTTCAAACATTACAGGAAATAGGAAATTATTTTAAATTACGCAGTGCCAAAGGTACATAGCAGCCAAAGGTGCACAGGACACTAACCATTAGAACCATTGTTCAGCATCATCACTACATTGAACATAAAGTAGGAACAAAACAGGAGATCCCTTCTTATTGCTTTACCATGAATTACTCATCCCATATGAACTTGCATCTGTGTTATTAGCAGAGGAAGTCCACAGCTGTGGGATTAACCCACAGCATCAGTGGACAAGAGTTATTCTGGGACACAACCAAACTTCTCCCAACATTCTCTGGGTGACACAGAGCATTTCTCTGACATGCTCACATTGCTCCACAGGCCTTCAGACCGGACGAGACCAAGTTACTCTGCTGAGGATCTCCGCATGAGGAACCAATTACTGTTATTACATGCTATAAACCATATCCGACGATATATGGACAGAATGTCGTTCACGTAAGTGGCAGCACAGTATTAAGAATGTGATGCATGTTTTGTTGTGACGTCCATCAGGCCCTTTACAGTATTTAATCTGCTGCTGCCCGCCTGCTCTGCTGGCAGTGGTCGATGCCCTGTGAGCATACGTCAATGTGCATCTGTGACAGAGTATGACTGTCATCAACACATTGAGAGCAGGAAATGATAATGTAGGTACATGAGAACAAAAGTACACACAGTTACTGCTACGACACAGGCGGCAGACTCTGGCTTTGAAAAGGGAAGCCAATACGGAAGTGCCTTAAACTTGTGTTCTTTCCAATGGCCAGCAGGATGCTAAATCTCTCTTGATTTATTACCTCAGTAAACACTGTAAACATGAGTTTATGGTCTCAATCTCTAGTTTCAAGTCTTCCTCAAAAAAGCATGATGGTCATCTAGTAAAATAGACAACGTAGCGTGGCTACTACAACGTTGTCTGGTCGGTGAGTTTTCAGTGTTCTGTTTTACAACTTTAATCCTTTCACAGTGTGTTTTCACGTTTCACAAGTTTATATTTTGTCTGCCTCAAAATGTCTTATTTAGCATTCGGTTTGTACTTAGCTCCACCCTCTCCTGTCACTTCAGGCCCCTAAAAACCGAGATAATGACCACCAAAATGTCAAACTCGAGGCTTCAAAGCTGTAGTCCACAAACCAATGGGTGACGTCAACGTGACTATGGCCATTTGTACAAACTTCACCTTTTTGTCTTTCTGCTTGAACCTGTCTCCCGAGTTGGTTCAACCAATCAGCTTGTTTGATGTGCAGGTCTGCACGATGCGTTGAGAAGCATAATTCCAGCTGAATGTGCAAAAAACACTGACAATATTGCGTAGTCTTGCATCAATGTATGGTATCCCGGATGTGCTGATCCTGACGCATTGCAGAACAAAACAAAAACGCAACAGAACTACTTACATTGGTTTAGTAAAAACAACATGGTTTGGCTTTAGAAATGTATGTCACGTTACTTAAGTTACGGACGTAAATTAAGATAAGTCTACGTTGACTTTTAGTTTCACATGGGACACAGACAGCGGTGTCAGTGACACAAAGTGTTGGAACATGTGGTTTCAGGCACCGTTAAGATGATCCATGAGTTTTGGTGGCTTATCAGATGCATAATGGTTTAAAAAAATGCAAGTAAGTATTGTGCAACATGAAACATCTTTGAACATTGCCAAATAAACTGTAGAAATATGCTGTTCGTGTCCCAGAGTAAACCAAGAGGAAATGCACTGGTAAATTACGTGGCGTTGTTTAAATGCATGGCTGTTTTTGGTCTGAACATGGCAATAGACCCAAAAATCAATAAAACATGCTGACATGATAGCCTGCACTTATATTAATAACAAGTGTACAGAATAAAAATAAAAGCTGACATGCTGTCTGTAGTTGCAATCTGACCTACAGTTTCTTTCTGGTATCAGTTTAAAGTTTCCACAGCAGTTTTAACTGGGCCAGAATATCATGCTATGAATTCTTTCTACTGTTTGAGATGATGTTGAACTGCATACTGCTGCCTGTCAAAAACTAACTGCAGAGCAAATCAGTGACCTTGAGATGAACAGGAGGTCTAATTAGCTTAAGAGTCTTTTCAAACTCATACTGCACTGACATAAAACCACAGCGTGTGTTTAATACGTCCTGCAGATGTTCAGAGGCCAATATGGATCCTGTCTTTGTCACGTACTGCATGCAGGAAGTGGGAGCTTCTTACTTTAGCCAAGGGAAACCTAATACAAACCACACTGTTATTATCCCGGCTAACACGCAATGTGCCACACTGCGGTGTTATCCCAGCCCGCTGCCTGCCCCCCTCCTGTTTAATTCCCCAGCACTACACAGGGCAGACATGCTGCAGTAATCCCAGGCAGGGGCGAGGACTGCTGGTTCACACTGCTCTGGGTTCAGATAATGTGTGGATTTATAAAGCCACTTATACTGGTGCTTTTTTGGATGAGGTTGCTAATAGTTGCAAATACTGTTTTAACCAGAAAATTCCACAATTTTTAATGAGTCCGGATTATAAACCTATTAAAGACGCCAGTGCGCAGTGATGGGTCTTCTACTGTAACTCTAGACAATGTAGCTGTTTTATTGTTGTTCATTCAGGATGCTCATGAATTGTTATGTCCCCGGTGAAACCAAGGATGATGATGTTGTTACAACATACTAGCAATTGCAATGGCACAGTACAACAAAGTGTCACACCTATCATATATCATCTGTATATCTGGACATGGTTTGTATGGATACAGTACATCAATGAGCTGAACAACATACCAGAAATGTGCAGCACTCGTGGTGATTTTGCACTTTAAAACACAATTTCTTTACTCACGCACATCAAGTAGCACAGTGCCAGGGTTTATCTGTAAGAATATGGGTCATCAGCAATGATATCATTTTTCCAGCCACAGCTCCAGGCAAGCAGAGACAAGTGCTGGAGCCACTGAGCCTCACCTCTCCTCCGCAGCCCTGCACCGCTCCTGTTCTCCAACTCCTCGTCTCAATGCCGATGTGACACCCAGGGGTCCTGTGGGAGGACCATGGGTCTCTAGCAAAATGCTGCTTCTTTCTACCCATTAGTAACTTTATTGAGCTCTGTTCTTTCTGTCAATCAGTAAAATGCGACTCATCGTTTACTCTGTTTCTTACATCACAGCTTCCTTGCTTTCTACTACACTGACAGTATATGCCAGCCACTTGTCCTCCCAGCTAGCCTTTTTGCCAGCTCGAACTGCACTGTTGCCGTGTTATTGTAGGCGCTATAAGCTGCTGAACACCCCAGTAAAGCCCTAAAGGCCTTTTCTAGTGCTGCCTAATCCACCTCATTGTGTGACGCCCACCAGCTATTCAACAAGTCTTAACCTCTCACGCCCCCGACACAATCCCCCAGCACTCTAATGTTGGGGATCTTTTCCTCTGGGGCTGATGTCACTAGGTAAAGTAATATGGTTATTTACAAGCTGGTTTTGTCCATCGTGATGTGTAGATAATGCTGTTCTGGACAGAGGCCAATAAAGAAATGGAAACTACTGTAGTGACTAATACAGGCTTTTAAAGGATGGCTGATTTGGGCTGGCTGATGGATATTTTGTGCTAATATATTGTGGCTTATCTTTAAAGATGTAATTTTCAATGCCAAAATATATATGTATTTGAAATATTAATGCTGATAACAGCAGCTTAAATGTAACTGTTTGGATCTTGCATGAGGTGTTTTCTCCAAAATAACATTTTGACCATTTTAGGTCACTGAAATAAAATGTTTCTGAGCAAGAGAGCTTATCGTCAGGTGCATAGCCTAATCTTGGAACTCATTCTGTTGTTGGCGTTTTCTTTGGGACTGGAGCTGTGTTCTGTGACAATACCAGTGGCCAGACTTCAAAAGAAAGTACAAGTCAACCCAAGATACAGAGTCAAAAAAGCTATCAGTAAAACAGCACCGGATGACACAAGTGGAGATAACAGAGGAGGTTTTTCAGGCCAGCGTTGGATGGATTTTTGGCAGTGTTGAACAAGGGGGAAAATGTGGCTGTTTGGACACGCGTCCCTGCACAATTCGACCGAGACACATATAACAACAAAAAGGCAAGTTAATACCTCATCAGCCAATCGGACATACAGAGGAAATGATCAGAAACAATGCAGTCTGCACCCTCGGCTGTGAACAGGTCGTAATCCTCATCCTCCTCTCACACAAACACGCACAGACTCCAGCACACACATTTTCATTTTCATACCAACACACAGGCTGAATCTAGCCTCAAATGAAAAGCACAACATCTCTGGTTGCAACTGAAAAAAATAAGAAAACAGTATCACATAATCATTTTATAGCTAAACATGCTCCTTTTTTTATCCCAACTTGGGTCTTATATTCATAATTTCTTTCATTATTCCAATCAGTTTGGTTACTTACAACAGTATACTGTTGTAAGTAATAGCTCCAGAGACGGCAACACCGCAAGAAGAAGAAAACATTTTTTTTTTAGGTAAATGCTAAATGCTTACCTAAATGATTTGTGTCTGATTTTCATAGCTTGTGTAATCCTTAAACTTGGTTGGACTAGGTTTGGGGTAGGTCTAAGGGTTAGATCCAGTTTAGTGCAGGGTTAGGACTGTAGGTACAGCAGATTAGAGCTGAACCAGAAAATTAGTCTGTAAATTGTTATTGGACTGACAACTCTAGCAATTCATTTGATGAAAAACAATGGTATTGTTTATGATTGAGACAATAGACAAAACTAAAAAAACGAAACCCAAGTTGTATGAAGCTGGAATTTGGACCTCTAGAGTCCTAACCTCAATCTAGTCCAATCATTCAAGAAATTTAGAAAATAACCTGGATTATCATTTAATGTTCACCTTAACATGAGAACAATCTTCAGCATGAAATCTTAACACTCAATGTCTACTGCCCATCTTTTTCCAGAGCTTATAACTACATTTTAGGTGACTGCCATCTAGTTAGTCCCCCATCATTACCTATTATCACTTAACCCGTAGTCTGGTCTCCTAAAAATAACATTCCCATATTACGAAACGTATGAACTATGTTTTGAGGGAACGTATTTTCTTTCGGATTACATTCATTTTTGCTGTATTTCAAAATATATTTAAAAGAAATTTGTAAGGAGGAGGAAGGATGTATGGATGGGTCAAACACAGGATTTTAACCCAGGAGTCCGGTGTTAGTGTCCCGTGTGAAACCAAAAGTACCATATATATATATATATATATTAACCCAAAACATGATCTAAACAATAAAACAATATAATGGTGATAAACAAATATGTAGAAATGCTGATATGTAACGTATTTCTGGTTCAGAAACGTAGATGACGTCTCCATGATTTGGAGAAACTTAAATGACAACGTTTTATTCTGGCGATTAGTTTGTGACCAAGTTACCAAGTTACATCCTTTATGTGAAAACTGAGCTATCTCCATGAAAACAAAGCAAACTCCATCCACTAAGGGAAGAACATGAGGCACAGTTGAATGCTGTGGAAGATGCTTGTAAGTGGACCTTGAGTTAAGAATTGTTTATTAATTTGTTTTTGGCATATCATAATTCCATGCCTAAACCTTAAACCTGACCTGGTTTTGTCTTTTTTTCTTTGTGAGGTAATTTGGCTTGCATGCATGCTGATATATATGAACACACACACACACACACACACACACACACACACACACACACACACACACACACACACACACACACACACACACACACTCAGCTACATATGCATAGGACGTCCTGTGGCCCTGACTGGCAGTGTGTTGGTGTGTGTCATGTGCATGTTGTGGTGAGACGAGACTCACCACTGAGAGGAAGGATCAAAGAGAAAACAAAGGAGCTCTTAATCAGAGAGTCTGTGCCATCCTCCCTTTCTCTCTCTCTCTCTCTCTCTCTCTCTCTCTCGGAGAGGTTAGGATGGGGGTAGTAACCAATAGCGATAGTATACTTATCCCAGCTGATTGTTTTTGTGTTTTAACTTTAATCTCACCGTTGGCCCCAGCTGGCTCTGATTAGTGCTCTCACGTCACATTCCAACCCCCAACAGTCTCACACACACACTTACACAGAAGTGCATATGCACACTGGCCTATGTCTAAAAGGGTTCACATACATGTTGGTGTTGGATGGAATTTGGCTGGTAGCAATTCATGAGCATCCCAGTGTTGATTTAGTCACTACTCTCATGTCAGGTTTTTTTTTATTATAGTAAACTAAAACATTAATTAAATAAATAAAAATGAAACACAAATATCACATTCATTTGTTTTCCCCCCAGGCATATATAGGGATTCCCTTAGGGTTCAGTGTGTGACAGAGGGACAGTAGGGCTGGCTGACCCACACTGCCATCTGAGCTACAGCTGCCAAAAAGATGGCTCAAAGAATATTTCATCTTTTCCTCCAGCTTTTATCTTTTAACTACGTACAGACGACTATTAAAGCCTATGTAAAATACTAGTCTACATTAAAATCCTGGATCCTGGCTAATTTTGTACATGGCTAGCAGATGCAATTCTCCTATTTTCAGGTGTACATAACGCTTACATTTAAAGCATTAAATGGAATAATAACTTGTTTTTTTTCATGCAACTAATGCAAAGTGGGTTACCAATGTCAGGTGCCAATTTATGGCCTGAACGTCCTTTCTGTTTGTCATAGAGGAGGGGCCAATCCTCTATGACTTCCTAGCAGAATGCTTGGTGATCATGTGATCACAACTCCACGAGCATTTCTAACTGTGCTGACATTTTTTATTCACAATGGCAGTGCTACGTGACATGGGTTTGTCTCTACCAGCAGTGATGATGGTTCTCCTCATGGCAATGACATAATATTTTAATAATAATAATATTTTAATTCAAAGCGATGACGTGCCCACACATTTTAGAAACAATGAGGTCATGATTTCTCTTCCTCAGGTCATTAAAACCTTAATTTCAAAACAAACTACCAAGGACATTTTCGTGTCCCTGCCGTCGATGGTGTGGACACTCAATTACATGCATAAACTGTGCATGCTGCATTAACATGGTTTCCGTCATTTAAGTCAGATGCCTTTCTGTCTAATGTTGCCAATCCCATGGTGGCAGAAGATAAGGAAATTATGACTGATGACTTTCTGTCTCAAGAGGAATTAATAATTAACACAATGGGGTTAACAGCATGCTCAAATGTAGTCTTTGAAGGGCTCTGTGGGAAATAAAGTCAAAGAAACACTTGTTAAACACCTCCAGGTTGTCAGTGTCACATAACAAATATAGTTTTCTTACTAATGTCAATCAATCAATAGCACTGGCATGTTATTACGATACTGAGTTCAACTACACCAATAATATATGTAAAAAAAATACCATTAATAATAAGGACTTACAGATGTTTTACACATGAAAGCATGTCGACATCGCTATGTGAGCCCTTGCTCTGCACAATCCTTAGAAAGCTGGCCAGTTGGACGACTGAGTCCACATTAGTGGGGAAAGCTCATTAACATCTACTGGAGATCATCCTGATGGACTGTGAAAAGCCAGGCTTAACGCACCCTCCTATGTAAAGGACAGCTCACATTAATGCGGCTGGAGACACTCACACCACATACGGTGTATCAGGATAAATGGCATGCGCAGCGTTCAAATAGAGCCACGTGCTGGATGTTGATACCTATTTCATTTTGTGCACTGCTCAAACACTCGGGTATAGCCTGGATCAAGCTCAATGGATTTTTGTATTCGTTCATATTTGCAAGATGACAGGAAACATTTTGACTAAAGGTTAGTGCTACAGTCCTGAATTCATCAAAACAGACGATGCCCTCGTCTACATCTTTACCGAGTAATCACAGAGGCAAAGAGAAGCTTTAAGCACCTTCATAAACACACCAACAGTGTCCAGCTCACACACCGGCTAGTCCACCGAGAACGCCGGCCTCACGCTTGAACTCCACAGGGTAAACCCCAGCAAGCAGCTAGTCCCATGAATCATGACACTCAACAGGTTACGTGATTAAGAAACAAATGAAAAAGAAAGTAAGTGATTCATGGGGCTAATTCAGGGCCCTGAGCGGGGACTTTCTCTTCGCCTTCTCTGACCGTATAAGCTACACCAGCTCCAAATACACAGCTGACCACAACTTTCCCATCGGCTGCTCATTAGAGTGTGTTATAAGGGGTGCCAACAACAGGCCGGGACACTCCTGACACTCTATGTGGGCCGCTTTGAATTAGGCCCCTAATGAAAACCTAGTGCTGACCCAGGATTTGACTGGCTACTTACTCAGAGCAGACTGACAGCCGCCTCACCACTGGGCACTGTATGGAACTGCTTTTATAGGCCGACTGCTGCAACAACCGACCCAGACTGGTCTATGAGCAACATGAACAGCAAATATAGAAAAGAATGTTGTGATGACTGTGTTCAGCTGTATTTGTATATTCAGCAAACATAAAACTAACTACATGTAATTCAACTGAATATCTGATAATTTGAGGACTTTCTAAAGGCAAGGACATAGAGTTAAAGGTTGGTAATCTTCTGCAAAAACATTTTGTTGTATTTGTTGAATTGTCTTTACATCCAGACACTGATCAATAAATCAAATGTTCTGACAAAAAAAAAGATTCTGTGATCTGTGACAGTGCCCCGCCAATCATTTCATTTCTATATTTAAAATAATTGGACGTGCTATCTGCCTGTTTACTTAATTACCTGTCTACCTGCACGCACTCTTCCTGTGCACTCATTGCTCGTCACCGGAGCCTTCTGCTAGCCTGACAGCTGTGAGTACTAGCAATAGCCTTGTTTACGTTCATCATGATCATTTTGGGGGAGGCTTGAAGTAACGGGCTGTCAGTGTTACTGACTTGGCGACTTTCTCACTAGATTTGGTGACGTTTGGAGCTAGTGCTACCTTCAGTGGAGAAGAGTTGACAAGACTGGGCTGGGTTTTTCAGTTGGATAACTATTACAATCTGACATACTCTTGCAAGTTTCTCAAGATTACCAACCCTAGCTTTAAAGAAAAATCTTCTTATATCTGCAGCTCGGGCTGTGGGTTGTAATTATTCTAACACCCACCAAAGTAATTGGTTTGATCTCAGAACGCTGTCTAAAGGAAAAAGAAACACAAGAAGTTACTTGATTAGATGACTTAATAAAGGCAAACGGTAAAATTATTACCCAAACTGTCCGTTATAAATCACAATGTATTTACAACTTCCTGGTTCAACTTTGACCTACCGTACTGGTCGTAGTTATGTGCTTATATGGGGCCTATTTTAATCGTACAACAACTTGTGCAAAGCAGAAAGTCTTGGACTGTTTGCGTCTCGAAGTGCACCTGCTATTTTGGTGCAAAAATGCTGGGTGAGGTGAAATATAGATCTGAGGATGTGACATCCATCTCTGAACCCTTCGGGGACCCTATTGGTCTGTCGTAGATTTAGCTTCTATGGCCAATATTTCGGGGGTTCCATTGTAACCAGTGGATGTCGGGACCATCAATCCGCCTAGTGACTTAAGACAAGAGAATGTTGAGAGACAATGTCTCTGACCGTATTGTTCCACAGGTAGCCAGTTTACAAGCTAATAAAAAGCTAAATGATTGTCAGACGATAGCCAATGAGCTACGCTTTCAAACTCTTTTCTTCTCTACACGGACTGTTTACCTGCATGTAACCAAAGCTTGCCCAAATGAGATTGGTCAATATTACTCGAACTACAAAAGGACTACAAACAAACTACGAACAGAGACCAGAACACTCCCCATTCCAAAGTCCTGTCCCGTTGCATTCAGATTATGCATTAATAAACTGATATCTGATAAACAGATTAGAGGGTATGATAGTTGATAAATATGCTCCCAGCCATCCAACAAATCTTATTGTTATCTAGATGATGCCGAGCAGCACACTGTGAACACAGCACCACAAATCTACAGGTCTTTTCAAGAGTTAATTGGTGAAACGGCAATATCACTATTTGGAAATTAGTTACATCAATCCAGCACTATTTCAGTCACGATTCTACTCGACGTCATATCTTAAATGTGACAACATGCATTTCAAGAATAATACATGAACCGCTGAATTGTTGATCTACAGTATATTCCATGAGCCCTGTTCTGGTACAGATGCAGCTTTTACATTGATGTCTGTGCATCTGAGACTCCACGTGCAGGACTGTACAGAATGTACAGACTGGTGGCAAACCAAAAGAAAAACCTGAATAAATACATGGAGCATAAATACCAATGCTTCCATACAGGTCACAGGGCCCACTGAATGGTTTGATAAGTATGAAAATGATGTGAATCGTATGCTATGGCTCTCACAGTCACCAGATCTAACCCAGCTATCTCACACAGATATGGGACATTCTGGAGAGTTCATCACTCACATAAAGTTTGTGGAAATTCAATCTCTTTTCTTCATGTATCAAAAAAAGTGATTGAGGTTCACATACACTCTTTAAAGAGACAGTCAACAGTAAGCACATTCAAATAGTTCTACTTGTGTAAGCACTTCATGAGCAAACTGCCTATGGTGGAGAACAGATCCCACTCTGTAGACTACTGAAATATCCTATCCTGAACACACAAGCACACAAACACACACACACACACACACACACACACACACACACACACACACACACACACACACACACACACACACACACACACACACACACACACACACACACACACACATAGATATGGTTTGATGTCCTTTGACAAGCATCTTGGGAGACCCCTGTCAATGGTTTTGGACAGCAGGGCTGGTCTCAGCTGAAAGAGGTTGCTGGTGTTGGTGTCCGCTGAGGAAACTGATGGACATGACTGTGTCAGGAGGCTGCCGCTCATCATCACATCACATACCTGACCAGCCCCACAACCATGCCAAGGTAAGGCAAGACAATGCTGCTGCTGAAAAGTGTGTGTGTGTAATGCCGTCAATGTTATCACAGAACAGTGGTCTAACATACTCCAGTATGATTTTGTATTTGCTCCTGAGTGCCACACTTTGCACACATGGCTTAGAGATGGTTGTGGAAAATAATCTTCAACTTTGCCGAAAAAAAAAATTAACTTTTCAAAATCTTTTCATCCCTCAGCTATACCTGCAGCAACATGTACAAATCAATGCAGCACCTTGTGTTATTTTAATGCAGTGCTGTTTTTGGTCTTGTTGAAGGCGATGTCTTGATGCACGATATGCCACTGTCCTTTATCCCTGTGTCAATACACATCAAGTCTCTGGAAAAGCAGTACATATCCTTTTTACATTTCTTCCTCAGTTTGGCTCATTCTGGCTTCTTTACTTTGCCTAGATCCTCTGCTACAAATTACACAATATTGATGGTGTGTGTTGAACTTCAGGCCAGAAGGCTCTAATGCTGTCTCCTAACCTGGCTGTGTACACCAAGCCAGAATCTAACATTAGCTGTGTATCTTTTCTGATGCCTGATAGTATTCCTTCTCCAATACTGTAGAAATGATCAGTCACATCAGAGTCAGATGACTGAATCTGATGCTGCTTTGATAACATGTAATAGTGGTCTGATTTTGCTGTCTAAATGTAGTCACCGTAGTAACACACAGACATCAAACACACATTTACTCACAAACACACACCGGTCTATGAGACGCCTTTCCTGGCGCAAGTGTGAAATCAGAACAGCGGCATGTGAAAGCAAACTTGTGTACACATCTACAGAGCTGGTAAGAGGAAGAACAAGGCTCCATCAAGCCCAACATCAATGTACTATGGGTACTTGTGTACAGGTTAACCTTGAGAGACACACAAACAAGTAATATGCACACAGATGCACACAGTCAGCAAAGGGTCAGAAGGGATAAAGTTCAGCTGGTCTGTATGAAGGAGCAGAGTCTTTGAAAAGCCGCTTGTGGATGAGAAGCCGGATACAAAGGAGCCTGCATTAAATATGGACTGCCTTTATATAGAGTAGAAAAGCTGTTTTTAAAGGGGACAAATCTATCATGCTAGGGTTTGAATAAACAGAAAGTTTGTTGATGGGTACATGGGGTTTGAGCTTTAAGTAGCATGATTTCCATTATCTGCCTTCATATGAATCACACACTCTATCTTTGAACAGTTTAGATACGGGTCAAGACAGCAGAGGTCCAAAGGTTTACATTCAAAACAACAGAAGAATGCGGACGACCTGCAAGGATGGAGAGTCACACACACACACACACACACACACACACACACACACACACACACACACACACACACACACACACACACACACACACACACACACACACACACACACACACACACACAGCGTTTGAGATGAACACTCACCAACTTGCCAAATGCGCTGATGTTGCGTCAGTACAGATTCTGGATTAGTCATGTACACAAGGACAAAGTCTATGCATAAGGGTTTTTCTTTTTAAATAGAGTAGAGATATGTTCACAATAAGCTCTGAATAAATATATAGAAGTAAAATTGCATAATTGTGAAGGTGGTATTTCTGGGATTATGATAGAATGTCAGTAGAAAAGAAATCTCTTACACACATTTCTTAGGCATTTTAGTTGAGAAATTAAATTGGAAATAATAAACATAATTTTATACATATTAGAACTATGGAGTCACTGGGGATCATCAGCAAACTATGAAGCTTAGCTGTCTCTTGTTTGTCAACTTTATTTGATTCATGGTAATATTGTTTGTTTAAATACATCCTCCAATCTTCATAAACTTTATTTGGTGCAAAGAAAATAAAAAAAAGAATAAAATAAAATAAAAGAAGAGCAAGTGAAGCACTGCGCAAAATACTGGAGTCATATCGTAATTAACCCCGAGGATCCCCGAAAACCATAAAAATCGCATTTTTGGCAGTTGTTAAAAATTACAGTTATTATATTCTATTAATGTTTCTTTGCATTGAGAAAGGTAAGAAGCAGTACAGAAAACTTCACAGAACAGACTATTATAATATTATATCTTGCAGATTATATATGTACTAATATGGATATAATACTGGTGCCGCTATAGTCGGGAAAACTATAAAACATGGTTAATAAATATTAACATAAAACCACTGCGGCTTGAAATAGCTACCAATGTACGTGTAGGAAGCTCTTGTCCTCTTTCAAATTATTGCCAGTCTGCGCCAGAAGATTATCATGCTCGTCATTAGGACGATTTTAGCTCATTTCCGTACTACTGAATTACACATCCTTGTATTGCTATTACTTGCATTTGAGTGACGTGGAGTGGAATAGAGAGATTACATTATCTGTATAGCATCAACATGAAGCAGACACATTTCATATGTCAGCTCTAATTGTTTTTCATGTGTTATAATCATTGCTGAGCTTTTATTTTGGACATGTAGCTGCACATATCCTCAATGTATTCTTATCGTGATATCAGTCTGTATGAGGATAATCAAAGCATAATATCACTGCTTCTTTTTCATTCTCTGCCTGTGGTTCAGCCAGGCTAGGTCTGATTTCATTGATACACCTGGTTTGCACAGAGTTGGGCTTTAACTTAAAATCAATGCGGATATGATGGAGAGGATTGTATTCAAAAGCCTCAGAACGTGCTAATGTGTGGAAAAGGTCTCATCCTGCTTCACATTAGAAAGGCAAAGCCAATGTCGAGTAAGAGCTGTTGGGAATTTTCCACAATAGAGCCGTTAATGCACTTCAAAGAACTAAATACGGTCAAGTATCAGTGGAGGTAAGGTCTCATACAGATATGAGATTAAAAGCCCTATTTTTTTTTCTTCATATATCTATATCTACATCTATCTATCTATATTATCTATATATATCTTTATGTATATATATATATACTGTATATATATATATATATATATATATATATATATATATATATATATATATATATACTTTATATACTTTATAGAGTATATTATAGCAGTACTGGTAGTGATTCTACATAAATGAGGGATTTTAGTGTGGCTGTCGGGCACTAGAGGTGAGTATAAAAAAATGATGTTCAATTGAAGAATGGCTAAGGGGAAAAAAAGTGATTGTTTAATTAACCAAAAAATTACAATGAAACAGAAAAGGAACAAGAAGTCCTGGAAAATGAAAAAAAAAACTCAAAGCAAGCTGCTATACCAACAAAGCTGCTATACCATCAACAACTCTCCCACAGTCAATAGGCTTGTTCGAGATGAGCCAGGCCTGGGCAGATTCGATCACAGGCGTTCGCTGCACAATGCATGCTGGTTACAATATTGTCTGACTTGATCCCGACTTGGTGTTCTAAAATGACTAGACTGAGAAAACGAGTAGGTTTTAATCGCCCGATCAAAAGACTGATTGGCTCTTACTTTTGACAACAAACACGACGTTGAGCAGAAAATACTGCTACAGGTTTAATCTGTAAACTGATTTTGAAAATAATAAAAATAACAATAATAAAGATTATTTATGTAGCATTTATTAAAACGAGCAGCAATTGCAAAGTGCACTACAAGGCAGACATAAAGAGAATAAAGGGCATCATCTAATGCCAGATACACACACACTTCCACATATACAATTACAAATACATCCCAAACTACAGGCTGTAAATACTTTCTGTAAATGACTTTCTGCATATTCTCTGAAGACAGCTGGAAACTGTTTGACTTGAATGCAGCATTTTGTCACCGCCCTCTTGCCTGGTCTCCTCCACTTTCTAGGCGAGCCAAAGATGCTCTATAACAATGATAACACATTACAAGCGCCACCAATGGTTTGAAATGGTTACTGACATATTTAGCATTACAAAGATTGGGTAGCTATGGCGTTCGCCAACAGTAGTTGCTAGTTGTTGAGACAGAAAGAGATCTCGATCAAAAAAATGACATTTAGTTGATGGTGGACGATTGTACCAAATTTGAAGAAACTCCTTTAAGGCGTTTCTGAGATATCGCGTTCACAAGAACTTAAAAAAGTTATGATAAGATATGATAAATGATAAAATCAACTAATTAATGGTTCAACCCTGTCCTTAAGTAGGCACAGGTGTCCTGGCTCAGCCTGAACAGTGATTGCTATAGGAAATGTAGGGAATCTGGGCATGTACTACAGAATCCCCAAAATATTGGCCATTGCTCTTTAGGTTCTGAGATGTTAAGATCCAGCCCACTGCCCAATGTGCTAACATTCATCCTACTATTTTCTCCTCTTCGTTTCTCTCCAATCTATTTCTTAGAAGGAGGACATGTCCTTGGTTGGACATTCTGTTGACAGGAAGTTCCAGTGTTGTGGAAAGCTGGCCTGGCTCAGCTCAGCTCGGCTGCCTCTCCATTATGTATCTCATCACTTATTCATGCCACCATATTTTATTGATATACACACACCCGCATGCAGGGTCATGTTAGGAGAGATAGTGTGTGTCTGATATATGTGTATACATGAGAGTCAGTATGACAGGGTGTGAGAGGAGTGTGTGTATACATGTGTGTATGCAGCCCCAAAAACACATTATCTGTTTAAAGTGTGACCTGGTGTGTGAATACAAACACCGTATGTGTTGACCGAGTTTACTGCCATCTAATAAGTGATCTATGTTCCAGAATTTGCAATGTGTGATATGATATATGTGATGCAGTTTGCTGGATTACAAAGCTGTAAAACTGATGAATAGAACCACTTCACAAAAATCAGTTTCCCCACCAAAAAATGTTTCCCTCTGATCTCACAGTAGGGAGAAAATCTCATCTCCTTTGCATTATGTGTACAGATAGCAATACTAACTTTGGGTGGTTTGATGTCACTCATGTCACGTCAATTCATTAAAGATGATTCAAATAATGTTTTTTGGCCCTTTTGATTAAAATGCTTTCAATGCTGTAAAGAGCTTCTCAAGCCTAAAGTTTTTCTTTTAAATGTCCTCCATCATGTACCCAAACAAAAGTACACTCGTCTCCACATGCGTTTTGAGTGACCACTCGTGATCGGATCTCACTTCCTTTCTCTACATGCAAATAAACACGTACTTCATTACTGACTGCACAGAACAAATGCGTTGTTGTTTATAACCAGCGGGACACAGCAGTTCACCTCCTGAGCCAAGTCTGGCTGAAATTAAAAGAAAAAGAAGAAAGCAAAACAATAGAGACTGGGTCTATTCCTTGCCATGTTCCAGGGACACCAAAAAAAGATGTTTGACATACTGGTAATATATCTTTATGCACGTCAATATGAATACGAATGAGTACACGCTTATGCAGAAGATCTCAGTTGAGTAGGCAGTCCTTTAATGTGGCGTAAGACACGTTCGAGTACACACTGCTCAAAGAATGTGGCCACATGCGGCCCAGACCACCTCCGAATGTCTGAGTGATCTGAGTGTGAATGCATCTTGGGTGCATTCACACCTTTACTTAGATATGTCCACTTGAGATTAGATCACACAAGATGCATGTTAATGTCAGGTCTGAACAGGGCCTTACACAACCTGCAACACGTTATCTTTGGCTTATCTTACACTGAAGAATCTAACAGAGGTCAGTGTGCTTGAAATGAGGTCGTACAGCATGTAATTCTACCACATCTGAAGGCAAACATTTTTATACCTGCTCTGAATAGCCAGACTCAAAGCAGGAGGGAAAAGCCTGTCATAGTGTCTCTGCATCCAGCCTCCTCCCTGGATCTTTAAGAATTCAATGTCTTTTGCATGTCTTTGTAGTCTCAACACAACGCCGCATATTTATGGTCAGTCTCCCCTTTAAGGTATTCATGGTGTTGCACTTAGTTGTATACACAAAAACATGATGGAAGTCATTGTGTGTGCTATGAAGAAAGACTTTGACAGCGTAGATTGCTGGTTTCGGACAGAGTCCCCCCAATGTCAAAAAGGTGTGTAGGGAGGGGGGGGGGGGGGGGGGGGGGGGGGGTTCCGATGCATCGAGGCCCTAAGGCTCCTTTCAGTAAGTAAAGGCTGGAGTCAGAATGAAGGACATGTGGACCATACTATATTTTATCGTGCAGTGTAAGTGCAGGCTGCATCGAGAGTACCTGCAGAAGTTGAGATAATCTTGAAGGCTGCACAAGACGGACACAAGACATTGTACTGACAAATTGCTGGACCAAGATATAGTATCATCAGCTGGGATCCTGAGAAGGATGAGCGGTTACGAATAATGGATGGATGGAAGATACAGTATTATTCTGCTCTCACCAAAAACCGTAAGTCTTTGTCAAAAGTGAAGCAACTGATTCAGCCAAAAGTAAAGTTATTTAACATTGGTTCCAAAAGTGCATCAGCAAGAGCTGACTTGAGCGATAGATTGGCCATGTATTATTATAACAACCGGTTCAACTCTCTGCTCTTGGGTCAAACATAATCTCTTGCTTCTTATTCACATTCAAAAACCATTGCTTAGCATCACACTAGTGCACAAAATTGTCATTTGACACAAAATAGGATGAAGGAATAGTGCCTTTGTGCAAGTTAATATTGTAATTCTGATGCAATTGTTAATTTATAATATATAATGTACAAGATCACAGGGTGTGTTCTGTAACTTTACACCACATAGTCCGAAGTCCAAACCACTCAAGCATCACATAATGGATGTCTCTAGTATCAGCTGGAGCGACAGTTTGGAGAAAATGGCCTGGATGCAGTTTGAGTGACGGGTCACAGATCAAGGCGAGTTACTTGCTCCAGTCAGCAGCGCGACAGAAGCAGCAGCGACAAGTGTTTTGCTGCGTGCCACCGCCGCCGGTGGTGAAGCAGATTGGGTGAAGTTGATCGCCCTCAGCCAGAGACCATTTCTGATACTCAACACAAAGTGTGTCTCCGGCCCTCTTGTTGTCCGACCGAGCCAAAACAGACAGGGGAACAGGGCTTTAAAAAGCGCTTCCTTCCACTCTCACATCTCTCTCTTTTTCTTTCTCGCCATAATTCTCTCTCTCTCTTTCTGCTCTTACTTGCCCTCCTTTTCTGTGAACCCTTACAGCCCCTTGTGTGTGTGTCTATGTGTGTGTGTCTCCCTTGAGCGAGCTGTTAAGTGCAGTCTCCAAAAAACTCTACAAAAGCCCATTTGCAGTCAGCTAGAGCACCATACACACAAGCGCATAGTGACACTAACACGCATAGACACATATACACACACACACTCACTCTCTCTCACACACGCACACTTTTCACACTTCCCTCTGGGCAAACGAGGCAGAGTGGCAGAGGCGAGGCTGGGATAAATGATACAATGATATCCAGGCCTGACTTGTCAGTGGAGTTGAGAGAGAGGATGAGGAGGAGGAGGATGAAGAGGAGGAGGGGCGAGCGGTGGCAGCTCTGAATACAGGAATTATTCTTCATCGTCTCACACTGTCGCCGCATATTACGCTCAAACTCTCGCCTGGCAATGTGGAGAGAGGGAGAGAGAGAGAGAGAGAGAGAGAGAGAGAGAGAGAGAGAGAGAGAGAGAGAGAGAGAGAGAGAGAGAGAGAGGTTGGGAGGAGGGCAGCGCTGAAGGGCAGATATAATGACCACACTCTGCTTTCACACTCGTCGTCTCTTCTCTCAGCACCATACTCTCCGGCCCCAGCCAGCCTCACATTCCCTTTTCTGTTCTTTCACTCAGTTCCTGACGTCTCCCCCCCCCCCCCCCCCCCCCTAACTCCCTGCGTTTGTTCTTTCTGTCTGTCACGGCAGTGCTGAGTAGCTTTCAGGGAGAGAGTGTACTCATTTGCTCTCTCTCTCGCTTTCTTCTCTCTCTTTGGTTAAAGCGAGGGGACAACATGGCCCTCTGGGCATGTCACAAAATGATTAACTAATAGTTTTGAGTTAGTCAAGTATCCAAATGGTGTGTGTGTGTGTGTGTGTGGTCCATAGCGTGAGTCTTTGAGTCTGTACATTAGGCCGGCTATTGAGATCATAGTCACAATTATGCTGTGTACAATATACATGCAGCTGTACATACATGGAAGCTGGTAGGGTAAAGACTGGCCATATCCACGCCAACGTTAGACTGAGAAAGACTTCAATGGATGGCTGCAGTCACATTTTGAGAAAGCATGTCTGATTCATTATTTATCCAGCCAGCTTTCTGGACATACTGAAAGGACTTTGAGTTCATGACAAATCAGACTGGCATGTTGAAAACCTAAACTATTAAGTTCAGATTGCTTGGGGAAACCAAAAGCAGACACATGCAGCTCTCCGATGTCTTTTCCTTGTCTTCCATTGGCCAGCATTTCTCACTGATGTGCTGTAAATTCATCTCTACCGGTGGCTGTTAGACCACAGCAGGTCAGTGACCGTATGATGGATGTGTGGGGAGGCACAGTTCATATCTGATAAGTGATTATAAACATCTTAAATCTTGAAATTTATGGCTAGTGGGCAAAATACTTTCCCTGCATAGCTAATCCCTAACACTACAGCCTGCCAAAAAACTTGCTAGTGTGGACAATTAACAATTCATGTGTCGCGAATTTGCTCGTCAAAGTTCACCCGAGTTGCAAATGCAAAAGATTCACACAGATCCGCTGATCTGGGTAGTTCCACTGAAATGAACCGATCTCACTATGATGTTTTGTGGGTGTGATGGCACCATAAAGTTAATATAAAATGCAGACATTAAGTGTTAAACCTGACCTTTGCTTAACTGACCTGACCTGTCCAGACAGAATGCGTATCATTGGCATATCTACGAGATAATAAATTAAAGCTGGTGCTGGATATCTGGTCTGATTCAAAGTCTTGTTTGCTTATACTTTAATAGAATAGTACCTGATCTAAATTACTTACACTAACAAAACATATTACAACTTTGACTTCCTTAAAAGAGTAAAAACATGTTAATGTTGGTTGAAGTATGATTTTGTGAAAATTGTCCCAAAACTGGAATATCATATCATAACTTGAAGCAAACAAAATATAAGAATACTACGCCCTATTGAAAATCACAACTATTTGGTGACACATTATAGACACTAAACTTCAACAACAGGCTACCCAAATCAAGTTTTTAACTCTAACCCAAATATGCTTCTTCTCAGAGACACTTGTCTTCAGTGGTTTGCATGCTTACAGTATGTTATGAACTTCAGTAAGACAATCTGAAAGTCAGCGAGACACTGCAAGAAACTAAACAAGTGTACAAGGCTTGTATGCATGTTATTCTTGTTTGTATGTGACTGTATGATGATGTGTGTATGTGTAGAATTGAAGCCAGCACATGTCTGTACTGATTTATAGGAAAAGAAGGACTTCCAAGCCTGCGCACCACCCCCATCCCTCAACCCTTCTCTGTGCTGTTGCTCTTATGATGGGTATCAGTGTACTAAAACAAGGCTGAATAGCAGAGAAACCAGTCAGTCGGCAGGATGGATAATAGCCTGGCTTTGTGTGAATGGAGAACGCGGCCAATTCAAATACAGGAAGTATTGTACCACCATTAAATCACACAGCTGTCTGAACAGGCGTGCAGTCTAGTTTCCATGTTTCCTTAATAGACCAATTAATGATGTTTTCTATGGAATGATTTATATAATAGCAAAACTTAAAAAGGCTATTCATTTTTATACAATAGGGGAATAAAATTACCTGTTTTTTTCCTCTTGTGCAGCTCGTTTGCATGGCTTCAGGCTTCAATGGAGATCATAGAAAATCAGCTACTTCATTGTGAAGTGACAAAAGAAGCATATTGACACCATGTTTGAAGCAAACCACCACTACCTATTGTAAGAATGGTCATGTTATCTATGATCGGAATACAGCTGCTTGGCTAAATATAAAATATTGAATTTTATTAACACATTATCAGTTCAAGTTTAGCCGTCTTTAAACAATACTAGTGACTATCCGTAGCTGAGTATGTTACCAAATTGATTGATTGTGATCTTTGGTCTTTGGGTGACTGACAACATACTTATGGTTTTTCCTGCTTGTTGAAGACTGAATTTATAGGATACATTTCCCCAAAATATGAAAATAAAAGGCGTAGTTTTTTGCTGTTAAGTGACCCTGGTACTGTACAACAGGGATACTTCAGTCTGCCCCATGTTGTAAGGAAAAATAACGCCCTTTGCCTGCGACTGGAGTGTGATTAGTCTGTGCCATACGTTATTAATCAATAACACAGTGGGTGTCATGGTTGGTGTGAGGCCCCGTTATGCATGGACTGGGACTTAATACGGTGCACATAGCTATTCTGGCATGAGTTCAATTGTATGGCAACATTTGATATAAATACAGTTGGACCCTCCAATCATATGTGCTTTGTGTGGTCTATATGGTCCCAACACCAGCATTATGCACACCTTAAACAGTATGAAGCACAGCTTTAACAGCAGTACCCACACCTGAGACAACATTACAAACACAGTGATGTTCAACCAGCAGCATCACGCATGTTGAATGAACAGGCCCCTTGAAGTATGAGACACTGTACCTTTCACACTCCACAAGCAGAGCCTGGTAAATCGCCTACTATTCTAAGTCCATGTCATATGCCAATAAATGTCCATACACAGACTTTTTGTGTGTGAAGGCTCCTACTACTGTGATTGGGAACAGGTAGACATCTCCCTACATGGGTGTATTCCTACCACTCTGACTAAATGATGAAGTCGTTGACCTTCTGGAAGAAATGATGACAGAAGCAGTTTTCAAATCAGTCACATAGACTTAGACTATATGGACATACATCATCCAGGCTGTTTTGAAGACATGCCCCAAATCTGGAAATTCAACAGAAAAACAGTAAAGTAGATGAACCAATTACTGCCCACAGGGACTAATAACTAAAGCAATTATGGTACTTTAGAAATGAGTAACAGTAATGAGTAATGTATTGCATTTTTCCAGTCAGGAGCCCAACACTGGTTAGATGCATACGGTAGATTACAGGCTCTTAGCAGAGTCCAGTGGCATTAAAACATTAAGGCACTATATTTGATAGGTTGTTCTAATATACAGTGCACATTCATCAAATGGAAAAAAAACACTTGGTCCAAATGGAAAAATAGCATGCTACTAAAGCACAATGCCGTTTAATGTAATATTGATTAGCAAATGGAGTGAGAGAGATAAGCGTGTCGCCTCTTTAGGGTTAGGTGCTCACATATGTTCACAATGCATGTTAATACACACAGATCTGTGTTAGAGAGGGGCACCCTCAATCTACAGCAATTACATTAATACATTTTTACTATCCTGCCATAGACCTTCTATGACAGGAAGGTCTATGACTATCCTGTCATAAACCTTTATAGACTTTGTGCGTGCACACGCACGCACACGCACACACAGATGCGCACACACACACACACACACACACACACACACACACACACACACACACACACAGACACACACACACACACACACACACACACACACACACACACACACACACACACACACACACAGCAGCATATGGAAGCAGAGCTAATGTTTTTTTTCTGAAGTGTTAACATCAAAGCCGACATACAGTATGTCACCCAGCCAGAAGCCTACAGTAAAGCTTCCAACAGCAAATGACCAATTATTGAGTCAGGGTGCTTGTTTGGACCACCGCCTGCTAGCTCACAAACACAAGAACATTTTAAGAGGTAGGACAGGTCTGTCAAGGAAATACACACAAACACACAAGTATATATTCGACCATATGTAGATATTAGGTAGTTGATAGAAACACATATCCATCAACACATGCGTCCACACAAACTCAAGTAATTGCAAACACGTGTACATACACACACAAGTAAATGTCCTTTCAACACATGTATGTAAAGGGTGTAGCTAATACCATACAGGCCCACACATACATTGACACACTTGCATTTACACACACACACACACACACACACACACACACACACACACACACACACACACACACACACACACACACACACACACGCACACACAGAAAAGCTCTCAACCTTTCGGTGCTGATAAGGCTCCCCTAAATATTTGTCTTGAGTCGAGCGTTGAGAGAGCCAGCTGAGTTCTGTGCTGTTCAGACAGTCTTACTATTATTCCTATTATTGTTATTATTATTACTCCCAGTTTCTTTGAGCTTGGATCCAACACACAGAGCTGGTTATGACCCAGTGGCTGTGGGTGGTCCCCGGCACCCTTAACTCATCAATCAACCAAACTAAACCCAACACATTCACTGCTCAGTACAGCAACATGAAAAACAAACGGAGCGCCGTTGGCACCATGACTACAGGATATTTCATCTAAATAATGATCCAGTTTCACTATGAGTTGTGAAAATACTGTGAGTCATAGATTGTTGGCTCATATCAGGACATTATTAAGACATTTTTAATGCTACCTGAAATCTAATTTACAGTAAGAGTCTTGAAAGAACCAAAGTAAACAAACCTCATAAATATCCTGTTCTTAATCAAACACAGCTTGTGAAAATGAAACAATAATAGATGAATAAGTAAAAGTACGACAGTAAATTCAATTTCAAGTTCTGTTTTGTTCAAGTTGATGAGATGCATATTGTACTGCTAACCCTTTTCTGGATCAACAGATATTAAAGGCAGCAAAAAGAAACCCTTCAGAAACGGTAGATAGAAACACTTCATCTTCTACCAGTTTTGTTAACAGTAAATTAAATGAACACATGGGATTTCATTTACCTACCCAAAGGCAAAAGTTCTCGGTATACAGACTTAAAATAACTGACTTAATGAAGGACCAGCTGTGATAACTACACAAAAGCCTCAAACAGCCTATGAAGTTGAATAATTAACATTTATCTTTTTTGGGGGGGAATTAAAGCAATTCAATTGGCTGCTTGTCCACCTCACAGCATTACAAATGTGTACATGTACAGTAAAACTGAATATTGTAAAACAATTATTGTATATTGTATATTGCTATTTTCACTTGTATATCTCTAAGTTTTGTATATTGCTGTGTTATTGCTCAGTATTGTATAGTTTTTTGAACACATTTTCTTCTCTTTTGCAAAGCTTCTGCAACAGTGAAATGAGCCACTGGGATTAATAAGTACGTATCTGTCTGTCTGTCTAAAGAACACTATATTTACATATGCCTTTGATCTGTTTATTTATCTTTATAGACAATGCATCCACAGCACTAATACTTGTGGAAAAGGTTCAGAAAACAACCCATGAGCCCATTTTAGTAATGGGATGTTGGTCTAATGTAGACAGCACTATAAGTCACAGGTACAAAGTGGAAATGCTAAGACCGACAAATCTCTATTTAGCTGTCCTCTGTGGTTGATTAATACCACACCAAAGGGATTCAACTTGTTATGGAGTGGTTCGCATTTCCTGTTATAAACAAATGGTGTGTGGTGTCTCTTTCCTTGGAAAACTCCTCCGATGCACAGTAAATGACACCACTATAAGCACTCAGTACCAAAGATGGAGGTATAATAAAAATACCCTACCACTTCGAAAAATGTGTATATTGTGAAATGACAGTATACATTAAACGGTCATAGAAAGTGTCATTGTTCCTCAGCTGGAGTCACTCTCAGCTGAGACACACCAGGTTGTGTTGAGCAGTGGTCCACTCTCCATATGGCTTCAGTGGAATTTATGTTGGACAGGCACCAATAAGGCAAATCTAGTTAGCAACATTATATCATTGGGGCCAAATCTAATTTCAGCCCCAGTGTGTTTTAGTCGTCAGTGTTTCTCTCACTCTCTCTCCCCCTCCTCTTCTACGTGTTCTGTTCCCGTCCATCCGTCCATCGCTCTATGTGAGTGTCACCTGCCCTCCGAGCTGGCGACGCTGGGTCTCGGCCTTAGCGTGAGAGCCCCATTACCCTGACTGGAGGCTTTGTTTTCCCTGTGAATCTGCGAAAGAGTGTGTGTGTGTGTGTGTGTGTGTGTGTGTGTGTGTGTGTGTGTGTGTGTGTGTGTGCTGGAGGAGAATGTCAGAGAGACGGTGATTTGTTACATCAGTGAGCATTCCAGCTCCGAGATCCTCTGAGCAGAAACATAGAGAGGTGGAAAAATGTCTTGTTTGTTGCTGTTTCCATCCAAATCTTTTTTTGTAAATGATCATACTGCAAATAGTTTTTGTAGATGAAAAAAACTGTGATAAATAGCAGTGGAATTGCATAAATAACGACATAGAGTCAGTTAAAACTGATTGTATATAAAGGTTTGAAAGGTTTGCAGAGAATTCACTCATCAGTCGCTCGGAAACATTTGACAGAGAAATAGATGAGGGGAATGTGTGTATAGGTGAGGTAAGAGTGTGTGTGGCATCCATATGTGTGTTTGCAACCAGGTTCAAGGCTAGCAGCTCCTTTGTGCTGTGTGTGTCTAAGCGCCGAGGCCACAGCTCCCAGCAAATGGAGACACTGAGCAAGATACCATCTGCCTTTGCCCATTTAAGTCTCACGTCAAGACACACACACACACACACACACTAACACACACATTCATAGAAGGTTTACACACACCATATACAGCTCAATTCACAACAGAAACATTTGAAAGTGTACATACAGCAACTGTGAGTAATTCATTGAATGTCACAACTTCTTGTCTCACTTTAATCCAGGGAGGAGCGTATCATCTGTGGATCATATGTGGATGGGACGCCATGTCCGACCGTTGCTTTGTTCCAATAGAAAGTGGAAATGTGAAGAGTTCAACATTATTTGTAACAAATACGATGATGAATAAAATATTAATGAATGAAATGCGTTGAGCACACGTTGAAGTGTGCTTCATTTGAGTGGAGATGACTCAGGGGGTGGAGCAGATTGTCCCCTAACACGAGGTTGGCAGTTCTTACATTGCGTGTCGTAGTGTCCTTGACATGGCATGACAGCATGCAGAAATATTGTTTTCAAACTATGTTTTTTTTATGTATTTTCTTTTTACTATTCTCCTATGACACTGTATTTTATGAACATGTTTGTTTTCAAACTGCTACCAGTTTGGCACTAATAGCCTACAACATAATTTCAGAAACACAGTGAAACCAGAACCAAGCTGTGGCTTAGTTACCTCTTGGCACTACTGAAGTTACTGTATTTGCAAACAGCACAATAATATTTAAGGATATAGCTTAATAATAATTTCAACTAGTGAACTATATTGTATATACAGTACCGTACTGTATCATACCGTTTTCAATTAAACACAGTATAGTAATGTAATTTGCACAGTGCTGGAATTTGAAAAGTGTTTGATTGAAACAGCTGTATGCATTTTGAACTTCAGTAAATATTGAAGCTGTCTGTTTCATTATTTTATATTTATGTACTAAATACACACATCAATTAGATGGAAATGTACATGAAATACAAAGAAAAAGAAAAAGAAATTGGTTATAATAATCATTATGGTGATCAATTAGACCTCAGCAGATTTGAAAACTATCAGACGTACAGTATCATACAAATTATTATACATTCAATTTCCCTTGCCATTGAGTTCTTTCAGACAGTTGATTTATTTGAGATTATCTCTCTCTCTATTACTTTTGGATACTATTTACAATTTGTTAGTGTTAGGACCTTTTTTAGTTCATGTGTTCATTTCATGTTTCCCTTTTCTATATGCATCTGTTCTTACTTCTGCTGCTATGACACTTTAATTTCCCTGTGTGGCATCAATAAGGCTTATTTGACCGTATCATATGTATATTTATAATTTGTTTTCTCCTGAAAGTGATTTTGTTCTTGTTCTTGTTCTTGTTTGTCCAGGATCAGTGTCCCTCTTACTGTCAATGATCTGTAACACCCTGAACAGAAACAACTTTCATTTCAACATGTCTTTGATAGATAGTGGTTCCAATGAAAAGTGTTGAGATGGGAAATATTTAAATCTGGTCTAATAAAATCAAAACAACTGTATCTGCATGGCTGGATACCACAAAGAGGAAAGACAGTTTGTATTTGAAGCTCTTCCTGTAGAACCTGTATTAATACAGATTAGTTCTCTATTAAACAGATAATTAAACAAACTGTATCCATCCGTCATGCTGTAACCATGGCCGTATGTAGAGTTTTAGAAATACTGAGGTCCAAAAACTGAGTTTACTAGGGGTGGTTTGGGGGCATGTACCCCTAATCCCTGATCTTAATATACACATTTTAAGACGTTTGGAGAGCAAAAATTGGAATTAGTTGTTAGTGGGCAGTAGCATAAATGATCTGTCAAGCAGTAATATATCAGTTGAAATGTTTCAATGAATGATCCATACTACAATCCAGAAGTACAGAGGAGGTTAAAATGATCACAAAACATAAAAAAATGAATGTTGCCAATTACAACATACAATGTTTAAATCCACACTACTGTTCTCTCTCACCCTCTTTATTCACTGCCTGTCCCTTTCTCTGCGACTCCTGCCAAAATGTATTGAAATTGATTTAATCTTTGCAGTTGAGTTTGCATAATTTTGGATTTGAATTATTGAAATGTGTCTCAAGCAAATATTTGGTTTACAATAATATATCTATATCTTGTTTTGTTAAACAAAGAGCATATATGTTTATGGGGTGGTAACAGTTTGAATTGGTTCTTATCCTATCCTGGGTGCAGTGGACAGTAACTGCTCTTCCTCTCTCATCTCCCTCACCTCCTCTCTTTCTCTTTCTCTTAGTCTCCTTATCTTGTCCCGTATCTCTTCCCTTCACAAAGCTGAGCTTTGATTTACAGTAGCTTAATTTCTGTCTGTCTCAGTGAGGAAAGTAAACACATGTCACCATATAGGGGTGAAAGTAACTAACTAACTAGCCAGCATTACATCGAACTACAAGCAGTCCACTAGTGAAACTATCTAGTTATCTCGATCACGCTTCACATGGATTCAACTGCATGTCCGGTTACCTCAAGTTATTGACATTGACATTGAGTAAAGATTTTGTAGTAATGGCAAGATCATTCACTTTACCACGTCCCCACACAAATATGCACAAAAGCAATGACGGCGACCAGATAAGCAAGACGGTAATCTTTCCCTTGTACAATAGCTTTGCTGCACCAAAGTCAAGTTATTTTAGTCAGAAAATACCGAGGGTATGGCCATGGACAACAGTGACCCAACCAGGTCCTTTATTTTTAAATTAAATTCCAACTGCTGGCCATCTATGGCTCTCCTCCTTACAGCAGACACAGGGACTTCCTATGTTACAGCACAGAAGTGCGGTGCTATTAGATTATCCTAAAGAGACTGAAGCCTCTCTGCCTGTATGGATGAATGTAGGAACCAACAAGTCCATCACATTCCCTGTGGATGATGTCTTCAGCACAGCTCAAGGCGCAGGAAATATGTGTGTGCGTGTGTGTGTGTAGCACGGCTGTATTTTGATGTAATGTGATCAGTAATGAATTTTGTGCGGGTCAAGATGCGACTTGGGGGTGGGGGGTTGGGGGAAGAAGAACAAGAGGCGACTGACTACTGGTGTCTGTGAGTCTCTTAAATCTAATGTAATGAAGAAACACAGAGAGGGAGGGGAAGTGACAGAGAAAGGGAGAGAGGGAGAGAAAGACAGAGAGAGAGAGGCTACAAATAAGGTTAAGTCCTAAGCTTGGGGGGGGGACTGGACTGAATATGGCTAGGGATGGTTGGGGGGGCGATAGTCGATGCTAAATCCATTAGGGCCTTGTGACCCCCCCAACACACACACACTCCTCTACCCCAACCCCTCCCCACCACACCCTACCCCTGTGGCTGCCTCTATGGAGTTACACTCCACCCCATACCCACCCCCCCTACACACACTCACTCACTTAAGAAGGGGGGAAAGAGAAAGAGAGCGCACTGCCACTTCCTAAACGAGTTAACCATTTGGGCTGTCGGGGCCAACGGCATGTCTGCTGTGCACACATACACACATACAGGCAGGAAGCCTCGAAGTACAGCAAGGCATGTTCAGATATGCCAAAACCTTGCAAAATACACATACATACACACACACACCCACACACACACACACACACACACACACACACACACACACACACACACACACACACACACACACACACACACACACACACACACAGCCAGAACGCATTACTAATGGTGAGCTAATCCATCACTGGACCTTGACCTGGCAGCACTGTATACTGGGTAATGCCACAGTGAGGAAGTCAGGCTACCTAACAAGACCCTTAGCTGCGCTGGAGACGTTTATAATGGGATTTATAAGGAATTAAACAAAGACAGTGATCCAGATCACCAATGTGGTTTTTGTGTGTGAAAAGACTCACACTACTACAACATCATTCAGTATTACATCACTTTGCACCAAGTGCATAAGCATTTTAAGGATATATGTTGCTTTGAAGTAGCACAAATGTAAACATTTATGTTGCAGAAAACATTCTTAGCAACAAGAATATGCAAAAATATTTGAGGTACTCTCAGCGGGGACTTATCTTGACAAGAGATGAGAGTATTTTTTATTGATTTACAGACTGAAAATGTATCAAGAACAGTGTGTGAAGACAGAAAACTTGGTTGATTCTTTATCTCGTTTATCTCTTTATCATGTTTTTGCTAAATTTGTAGCAGTAGACTGAACAACATTTTAGATCAGATTTACTTTGCAGTATAACTTTTTTGGCATTCGTTTAACAAGAAACAAATCTCCTCCTTTGACCACCTCAGTGCCATCAAGCTCCCTTTCTCAGTTTTTCACAAAGCAATTTCCACAACCACACCATAAGAGGCAACGTTGGCAAAAGCAGTGACGAAAGGTTACCAAAGTAAGATATGGTTAAGAATCAACGTTGACTGTGCTTAGTTTAGAAATAACTGAATTAACTTAGAACTTTTGAAGTGGGGTTGTATGAACACTCCCTTGTACTACGAGGTAAAATGACACATTGTCTTTGTCAATGGAGTCTTAGGGCTATGAAGGGAGCAATAAAACAGCTTCAGTTCCCTGTCAGAAAGGGCTGTCTGACCACAAGATATAGCAGCTGTGAAAAGGAGCCTGTTCATGTGAAGTGTTTGTGTGTGTGCATGCATGTTTTGTATTGTCTCGGCTGACCTGTAGCAGATCCTACTATATCCCTGGAGGGGGACTCAGACATGGCATCTGCCAGTCTCTCTCGGAGGCCTTCGTCACTGGCGTCTGCCGACCCAATGTTGTGTCGCGGTATGCCGAAGCTCTCCGGCCAGCTACCACATACTTCCAGCAAGGTCACACCACGTCCGTCGAAAGGACCTGCATGCAAAAAAACAAACACAGGTTTAAGGCTCTTTTAGTTACCAAGTAAATCGAGGGATGCAGCAATATTCACAGTTGTACCAACTCTGCAATAATAAGCTGATATGTAGGATCAGGATGGGGGCCAATCCAGACATTTGGCCTGAATCAAATATATGAAGCTTGATCTATTTCTGCAATAAGAGCAAACTAAGGTCAAAACCGGTGGATGAACAAAGTCCATTTACTTTGTTCCTCTTTAAGTACTGTACTTAAATTAGAGGTACTTTACTTGAGAATTTCCATTTCATGCAACTTCATTTAAATCTACTCATCTCAGAGACTAACATTGTACTATTTACTCCACTACATTTGTCTGACAGCTATAGTTACTAGTTATTTTTCAGATTACACTTTATCGTAACTTTCATGTACAGTGAAAACCATGTATCTCCAAATTTGGTGAATTTGAACGTCTGTGAGGAACTGAAGGAGAAAATGTGACTTGATGTTTGAGAAAGTTGTTAATCTTAAAACAAATAAACTTTTAAAAAAACCTCTTGGATTAGTGGCAAAATGCATTGTGACAAAGCTGAAAACTGCTGTTTTTCTGAGCTCATGAAAAGTTGACCTATTAGAGGTATGTGATTCTCACAGGACAGTGATGCTACAAACACATGATGATCTATGATGATGGAATTTGATACAGTGCTGTAAGTTAAACTATCCCACAGTATTTAAAGGAGTTAAAAACATCTACAGAAGTTATATGCAACATACATATTAATGCGGCAGTGATATTTATCCAAAAAATGGTAAAAAACTGACATTAGTAATTTAAGTACATTTAAGTATATGCATTTAAAATCTGAAATACCATTGTACCATACTGCAATTCTCACAATATGTAAAAAGATGGGATTCAATATAGTGCGAGTACCACATTTTGCATCTTATTTTTGCTGATGTGTCATCTATAGCCTTGCTAATCAGAAGATCAGCAGTTTGATCCCGTGCTTCTCTAGTCTGCATCTGGAAGTGACCTTGGCAACCACAAATTGGTGTATGAATGCACATTAGTCTAGATCCTGATAGGCTGTAGGCACCTTGCATGGCAGCCTCTGCCATTAGTGTGTGAATGGGTGAATGTTGACTTTGAGTGGTCAGAAAAGATATATAAAACAATTTTCCAAACTGAAAATCATGCAACTGGTTTTACTGTAACAATAGATTCAGCCAAACATTTCTACCAAAATGAAAACCAATTACACAACAGCACCTCTGGGTTCCAGCAGATCAGCTGGTTTAAGGTCACAAACACACGCACACCCACACGCACACGCACACACGCACACGCACACGCACACGCACACGCACACACGCACACACACACACACACACACACACACACACACACACACACACACCCACACCCACACCCACACCCACACCCACACACACACACACAACAAACAACATGTAAGCACAACACAATCTTCATGCATGTCAAACCAAATCCACACTACACTGCACCTTAATCTTTTCTCCTTTCTGTCTGCATAATTTCTGCAATCACAGAGATCTTCTGCTTTGGAGCCAGAGAGTCTGCAACCTGTCTCTCTCTCTCTCTCTCTCTCTCTCTCTCTCTCTCTCTCTCTCTCTTTTCTCTGTGTGTGTGAGCCAGGCAGGCAAGCAGGCATGCAATGCTAAAACATTAGTTACATATTGTAACTCAAGATTCTATGAGCATAGAGGTAGCCCCGAGTGCATGAACAGTCATGAAGATATTTTCACGCTCTTGGCTGTCTGGCTCCTTTCAAAAAGCTCTTTACCAAGAGATGCGCAAAAACCTCTCTCTCTCCCTAGCCTTTAATGGCAGGAAGAAGCTTTAAGTGTTGAGGGGGGCAAATTGTTATCCGTGAATGTTTGAAGGTAGGTTAACACGAGAGGCCTGTGACAAGACGTTGGATCTAAACCTCCAGAGTTTTCCACCAGAATGACTGTTAGATTCTCTTCCGGAATGTGTGCTAAGAGGCAATGAATTAGAGGAATTTGTGGAAATGCGTACAGGAGAACTCTGGGCAAGGGTCAGTCAGAGAACGCATCCACTCCTTGAGGAGGGTGGTCCCGTGTGTTCATGGAGAACCATATTGCTCATTGTGCAATCTCCACCTCACCTCTGCTGACCCAAACCTGTCCCACAATGGCTGAAATAGTGTGATATTCAGTTTCCACTCTTTGTTTGACGGAACCCTGATATTAAGTCAGTGTGTGACTTTACTCTCCCTATGGAACCCCCGATGACGGAACACAGGTTTTTTTCCAGTTTTTTTCTGACTCCAGTGAGGGAGGGTTGGTCAAAAGTTTTGCACCAAAATTTTTTGCTGCTTCCGCATCTGACTAAATATCAGAAGAAATGAATATGGTATTTAAGGAATTTTACATGTCTCTTTAGTCATCTGATCATAATTCTACCACTCCCAACATTGATAGTTTTTTGATGGTTTTGAATATCCTCTATTGAACAAACCGTATAGCTGAGAAATTAAAAGATCATTATTGAAGTACTACATGCTGTTATGACATCCCTACAAAGCGGGGAGAGCCAAGAACCAGATGGTCCATTAGAGTTCGATAAGAAAGTTGGCATAAGCTGGTCTCCCTACTTCTGGATAGGTTCACAGATCATATAATTTGGATTGCCATCCCCAAACTCTTATTCAAACCTCTATCTCTGCCTTTGAAAAAAGACCCCCTAGCCTGTATCTCTTAGTGGCCTGTAAGTTTGCTTAATGTGGACCTTATTATCAAAACTGATGGCTTTTTACCTGGAATCTACTCTTCCACTTATTATTTTACCAATGGGTTTATTAGAAATAGGCATTCCTGTTCCAACCTCAGACATCTGTTTAATATTATCTACAACCCCTCTACATCCCACCCAACAACCCACAAAGCTTACCCTTAAAAGCTGAAAAAGGTAAAATGATATTAAGAGTAAAACGGTATTACTTCCTACATTTAAGAGAAATTTGGCTTTAGGAGGACTTTTCTTTCATGGACTAAGCTGCTATTTTCATTACCACAAGCTTCAATTATCAAAAATATTATTCACTCTGATTACTTTTGTCTTTACAGATACACAACACTGAGTTGTCCTTTGAGTCCCCTACTATTTGCCATTGCCATTGAACCCTTGTCAGCAGCACTACAATCTAACCCCCATGTTATACCCCCTTGTACAAACATATATGGTTTAGAACTGAAGATCCTTTGTTCATTTCCAACTTGCTTGTTTCTGGTCTGTTTCTGTCAAGTATTTGGATATATTAAACCATCCTCTACATCCTCTACACCATTCTCTACATCTAAGGTTGCCCAACATTTTGATTAATAACGGTTGTCTGTCCTTAACCTATCTCTAGCTAATTCGGTAAAATTTAATATCCATTCTCTTCCCATGCATACTAATTTTCCTCCCTCAGATCTTCTCAGATTAGGTCGGATCCTAGAGTTTATCTGGAGTAAGAAGGTTTCCAGATGATGTATATCATATTTGCAGAGACCAAGGCCACTTGGATTAAGGGTTCTAACAATTTTTAGGCTCTATTATTAGGCTGCCAACATTAAGATTAAATTTTTTATTTTTATTTTTGATCCAATCCTTATCGGCTGGCTCTGGATGCCAACTTCCCCCATCTCATCTCATTGAAGGTTCTAGAATGTTCACCTATTTACTCATCTTTTTCTCCTAATGCCAATAAAATGTTGGTTAAAAGTTTTGCAAAATCAGCAACATTCTGGCTTCTAGTCATTATTTATTAGTTTATAATGTTTTTCCTCCATCCCTAGTCGATGTTGCCTTCTTGGTTTGAATCAAGACCTGTATCTTGATAATGTCTTTGTAACCTTTTGAAATACGTTTTACTCCCTGAGCAACAGTTTTTTTTAGATACTTACAGGTTAGCAGATTTGTTCACAATATGTTCTGGAGTTTCCCAACCTACCCAGTGGTACATCCCTTGATAGTTTCCTTAAACCTATCACAATTCTAAAAGGTTAATTTTCTGTTATATACAACCAAGTTCAGTGACTCTCACTGAACTCCACAAAAGATTTTTGGGGGAGGATCTGGAGAAGGATTTACTACAAGAGATTTGGATGGAGATGTAAAAAAAGGGTAAACAGACCCTAAATGTGTAGGGCACGGGCTCATATAGTGTAAACATATACATCGTATGTGCATTGTTTGTCAAATATTGGACAGAGATTTTTGACACCCTGTCTGAGTTAATTGGGGAGTAAATTTGAGCTACTGCCCTCAGTGCGCTATTTGGTGTGACTCATTCATTACCCTCCCTCCACAAGGCCAAAAAGGATATCAAAGCCTTTACAACCCTATAGAGAGGCAAAGTCCCGCCCCTTCTGGTGGACCACCCTGGGACCATATTTCAGAAAAAATATATAATGAAGTGAATGGTGAGAGACAAAAAGTTTCATAACTGGAATAGGTATTTACACAAAAAAACAGGTCTTGCTTGTTCTTTCACTTCCCGGCTGATAAAAATATTTGATATTTGGATAGTATTTGGATTTTCATGGTTTCACACAAAACTAAATGTTACTACAACAAACCTACAATAAACTGCAACTTTCTTGACTAGCAAAATGTTCTTTTAAATATAAGGGTAATATTTAAATCATTGCACAATTCAAATGGGATCAAAAAATTATTTGTTTCTAATTGTTGAATATCGTACATATTTATTCTGAAATAAGGTCTAATGGGGGACACCGGTAAGGGAATGACTTTCTATTGGCTAGATCTGTTTAATGTTGACCAGGAAATCAGCGACACGTCCTTCTCATACCAGCTGGACAAGATATATCCAATATTTAATCAGATTGAAGAACATTCAGCTTTCAATTCATGTTTTATCAAATACATTTCATGACATTTGGGATCCCATTCTCTAATAAGGCAAAATAATTAAATTCCCTCATTAACAATTTTTTTAAATGGTGACGATTGGGTATTT